>NW_023475674.1:0-3179 GCF_013731165.1 Rhagoletis pomonella
TAACCCTAGAACACACACCCGGGTACAAATGTATCCACTTTCAACTTTGAAGTGTTGTAACTTTTGAACCGCTATACCTCTATACCGCTTCGGATCTAGGAAGATTATTTAGTTTTGAGTTCAAATTCAAAATTTGAACCAGATCGGACCATTGGTTCAGGAGCTACAGCCTTCCAAACACATTATATACGTAAACACACACCCGGGATACGTTTGTACCCCAATAGTAAAAATCCTCATAATAATAAAAAAAAAAACATTTTTTATATTATTTTTTTATTTGAAAAATTAAAAATATTCATTTCACACATTATATTATTGACTTTTATTATAAAAATTATAAAAATGCATCTTATATCTAAGGAAAATCATGGCAAATAGAGCAATTTGTTGATGTGACCGAATGTTCAAGACACATTGGCTTCTTACATTTACATTACGGCGTTTTTCCTCTTGTGCGTAACATAAATAGCAAGATCCGGACACAGGTTTTGGCGTGCGCGCTGCGGCAGATGTTGATGCTGCTGTTGACACCATTGATTCCAACGGTCGGTTGAAATATGCTTCAATAGCAATTTTAGTCGAAAAATTTCGCGTCACTTGACGATTTATGGCTCTGGCTTCAATAATGGGCATACACAATGCTTCAGCCAAGCTGCGCGGGATCTGCTTACGCTTGTTGTTTGTTCTCCAAGGCAACATAGGGTTATTCAAATCGTAGACAATGTAGGCTGCAAGAGCTGTAATGTCCAACATGTTGAAGAACATCGCTAGTGGCCATCGTTTTGTTTGTCTTTGTGTTGGATATTCCGCAAACATTTGGTCCATTCGATCAACACCACCTTTGGTACGATTATAATATTCAATTATTTCAGGTTTCCCACTGTCAGCTATTTCAGCATCATTATGCATGGTCGAAAGCAAAATTACTGCTTTATTTTTTTTGGGAACATAAGAGCACATTGTCACATTATTTTTGAAGCCAAATGTCGTTGAACCAATTGTCCTGTTTTTGTTCTGCTTCATTTCTTAGGGAATTTATGATTTGTTTTTGCGCAAAGTTCCAACGATCGTGAGTTTCCAGGTGAGAAGCAGTTCTGCAACTGGCAAGGTCGTAAACAAATTGTCCATTGTAATGTTTCGGCCACTTCCTTGGTATTTGGCAGACAAATCCTTCACCACTCGTTCGCCTTGGTTCGTTTCCCTACCAGTTTCTGCTTGGCCAGTATATATTTGTCCATGCAGTGGATATGCATTTGTGGCATCGCAAATCCACCAAACCTTGATACCATATTTAGCAGGTTTTGACGGTATGTACTGCGTAAACCGTGTGCGTCCACGGTAAGGAAATAATTGTTCATCAATCGTCAAGCATGAGCTGGGCTTGTAATGTGCAGCAAGATTATTGTTCATCATCGTCCACAACTCACTGATCGGTGGTGCTTTATCAGTTAGTAAGCGTGTTGCACGAGTGTTTTTATCGTCAAATCTTAGGAACCGCAATATCGAACAGAAACGGTTGACTCCCATTGTGGCGCGATATAAAGGATAGTTTTTGACGCTCCATAAATCTCGAACATGTTCTCCATTGCTATGGTTCGCACCAGTCATAATAAGTATGCCAAAAAAAAATGCATACAGCTCTGTTATTGACACAGGCGTCCATGACTTAGGAGTTGTGTTTGGATGCGCATTGTTGTAAGCATTATAAGTTTCTTTTGCTAACTTATTTGTGTGGCGCATAATTATATCAGCCATTTCAACGTTCATGAAACATTTGAATGTTTGCTCTATTGACAACATTTCAGTGCATCTAGCTGGTCCAGAACGTTCTCTTATAATATTTTGTCTGAGTACCTGACGACTTACATTTGGTTCTTTCATCCACTCAGTACCATCACGTGCAACAAATTTTTCGGCACTAGCAGGTAATTCATTATTTTCTTCTACTTCTTCTTCTTCATCGTCTTCTTCATCATCCTCATAGTCCGCATAATCAGGTAATACTTCTGCGGCACTTTGCGAAACTTCAGCATCGTCATCAGCAATTTCAATGTCATTGATTTGAATTTCTTCTTCATCTTCTGAGTCAAAGTCATAGGGAGCGTCATCGTCACAAATTTCATCAAATAAAGATTGTATATATGATTCTCGCTGTTCCTCAGTTAGCCTGCATAATAAAAAAAATTAGTATATGTTTACATTGTTGCTTATTTTACATTTTTTACCTTCTATATGCTGCACTTGATAAATATTCGTTTCTTCTTGAAGTCATTTCGTATCCAGTTATTTATAGTTTCAGTTATATTTATTTTCACTTATATTTTCACTTCTTACACTTTTGAGCACCAAAACAATAATGAAAATATCAACAGGCAGCATTTATAACAACACCTCGTGTGAAAATAACCCTTGCAGCTGCATATAAAATACAAAAACCAGTTATACCAGTGTATTTGCTACCTACATACCCTTACCTTGCGCGACCTTTTTGCACATATCTTTTGAACCAGGTAGAATATTTCAATGAAATAAAAACCAAAATGTGTATTCGTTGTTACTCTACAAGTATATTATTATAAATTATATTATTTTGTTTTGCATTTATCAGGACAACAACAAAAACAAAAATCCACTGTTGCATGTCCTGACTTTATTTGCCCATATCGCTGGAACCAGTAGGAATATTCGAATGAAACAAAAGACAAAATACTTGTTATATATTAAAATATACATTTCAAAAAAAAAATCATAGAAATCGGTTGAATAAGCATTAAAAAAACCGCAAAATAAGGTCCCGGGTACAAACGTATCCCGGGTGTGTGTTTACGTGGTATTTTCTGGGTGTGTGTTCTAGGGTTAAGGGAGGAGATTGCCTCTCGGTGAATGGTGTCTATGGCCTGTCTGCAAATGGTCCTTAAATATGCCTTACAATATGCCTAACAGTTGGCTCTGCTTCCATCAATCGTCTTTTCAAGTGTTCCCTTTGATAGCAGCCAACCAGGAATCACTTGGTCAGCATAAAACTATGTTCCCCGAAGAGGACAATTAGGCGGTGTTCAGTCGACATCAGAAGACATCCTGTTCCTGTCCAGTGTGCGGTATTCTGATAGGTTTGTGGGCTCGTGCACTGTCTCCTACTTACTGAGTTTGCCTACTACAATTTGCCAACATCGGTT
>NW_023475675.1:0-3179 GCF_013731165.1 Rhagoletis pomonella
ATGGCCGGTAATTCTACAAGGCAAATCAAGTCTTATTCTTCAGAAAGGCTGTTTGTTAAGTTTATTTTGATCGGAGGCTTAATTACAATTAAGAAGTGAAAACTAACCAACTTGTCCTTTATATTGTTACTAATAATTATAATTTTGTAATACTCATACATATATTTATTATGTTTACATTTCTTTTTGGATAGGGCTTCTTGCGCGTATTCGACGATATGGCTGACATTGTCTTGGATGTGCCACTTGCTTATATAATATTGGATCGCTTTCTAGAGCGTTGCAATCAGGCTGGTTTTATAACTGAAAAGATTTTAAATAATATGCCCTCTCGGTAAGTGTGCAAATTTCAATTTTTACATATGTACAATATAAGCTAAATAGGTCGCTAATCATTAGTTTGCAATTGTTATACAATTAATATTAGTTTGCAAACATTGCGTATTGAATATTAGCACTTATGTTAACATCTCATTGTATTATTAAATTGATAATGTGACTACGCGTACATCTGGTACTACTTTCAATTAGGTGCGATAATTATTTATAGGCCGCCCGAATGCTCCACAAGTCAGTTGGTGTTATCAAGGTTTGCTGTAAATGTTTCTAAAATACCTATGCTTGATTTATGCCCTGTGAGAAAATCTATTGATTATGAACTGCTGACAATCACGGTGCTACAGTGTACTATTTTGGGTATTTTAATCTGAAGTTTTACTTCTATGTTTGCCAAAAAGGGTTTCAAAATGCTGGAGTGAAGTTTTCATTTAATTAAGATTTTTGTGAACCCAAGATTTGAAAATCTGCTAATTAATGTCAACATTTTGAATACACATTGCCAGTTCTTAACTAGTTCAATTTTTTTCCTGCACGGCGCACTCACAAATAACACAATCAGTATATTTGTTGGTTGACCCACTTCAAACTTGTATAGGTATTAAATGCAGCTGTTATTCTTGAGCAAATTTATGATCGGCCTGTATTTTTTTGTTTGTTTATTAAGTTTTTTTTTTTTGCGCGCCACTTTGATGTGTGCACATAAATTTAAGGTACTTTACTATCTAATGAATAGAAGTTAAGGCGACAAGTGAAGGTTTATATAAAATGGCATTGTTTCGTCTAAGTGTATTTGAAAAATGTGTGTGTTTCATGCCGCCAGAGATAATTGAGATTTATGAAAGCAAATTGAATATCTACAAAATTCATGTATGCGATTTAAATAGAGCCTAATTTTTTCATACTTACTCAAATAGAAAGCAGAACGATGTTTATTTATTTATTTTTTTTTTCACTGAGAGAAATGAAGCCAATACAAGTAGAAGATGCAGTATAAGAGACTCTTGCAAGAAATTGAATTTTTTACTGATTTTTTTAGAATTTTGTTCCAAATTTAGGGATATAAAAATTGAGATAGCCAAGGCCGTGGGTAACGAAATGCCAAGTACGCTAAGTTCCTACGAGCATCGCATTTTTAATGGCGAACTACCCTGTTTACACGACAGATTCGTAATTCAATTTGACAGTTCGTCGTTTTTTTTTTTACTTCATCGCTTCTCTGATTTTTCCTTATATTTTCTTTCAATTTGACAGCAGAATTCGGCAATTTTCCCATTAAAATTATGGATGACAACGAATTCTTTGTGGTTCGGGAGGTAAATAAATCTGAATTAAGGCCAGTACGTAGCTCTCAAGAAAAGCAAAAACTCCATTTAAAATGACGTACAAGAAATGGCTAAGAAATTTTCTTGTAGATTGCAAATAAAGCAAATAAAGGCTGTTTATACAAATAATCGAGGCCACTCCTGGGTCTGGAATACACTCTCAGAACTTTCGTCTTACTCCACACAAATTTTTCGACATGTTTTTGCAGCGTTTTCATCTTATTTTTTTTTTTTATTAAAATAGCATAATTTTCACTAAAAATGTAGCCTGAAATGTCACTTTTCAAACGCAATTGAATTAGTGTTGCCAGATGTACATATGGGCATCAATACTACGTAGTAACAAAATCCGCAGAGACTTCATATGACCCAATATATGTATAACATTTTTCTTACAAGTTTGGTGAAGTACTCTTCTTAAGAAATTTATTTTTTATTATTTTTCAGAATATTTAATTTGAATGCATTTCATAAGTAAATAACTATTCCAAATATACATTACATATGTCTGTATGTACGTGTATGCATATGTATACTTTGTTTTCGATTTCTTTTAGTTGATTTCTAGATTTGAAAAAGTGCGCACCAGTGCACAATAAAAATGATTTCGTTTGTTTGTTGGCGTTGTATCGCTTTTGTTGAAATGCATTATTAGTACAATTAGCATTTGCACGTACTTAATGCATAAGAAAATAAATTCAAAATACTAGTAAAATGAAAATATTTTTATGTGTGTGGGTTTATATTTGCCGGCCGGCCGGCCGGTGTTTTGCTTTCAATTGTTGCTTATTCGAAAATTCACTACAGCGCCCACTAGTTAATTAACGCTGCTTTACATAAGACCCCCCGCTGACGGTAACCAATCTGGCAATAGTGAAAAGCAAATTGTTTTGTTGAAAAGATTACGTACATTTGCATATGTATGCATGTATTTACATATCGTCACCTTAATTCACAAAGGCCCTAATCAAAAAATTTTTTATTTTACAGAAGCAGATATATAAAGTATGCTTAAGGAACTGGTGTTTTACTTATTATTTTAAGTGTTAATAGGTGGTTATTAAATTTGTTAATAGGTGGTTATTAAATTTGATCAAAACGCAAAATAAAAATTCATAATTTTACATCCGTCATTTTCACTGCCAAAAGGCGCCATTTCGTAAATTTCTCTTTCGCCCATTTGAGAATTATTCGTTATATTAGTACATATATGAACATATACATATACATATTTACGTGTTTATATGCATATATGTATGTATGTTTGTTACATATAAGAATTGTATTGTTATACATTCTACTTGTTGTTTTTATTATTATCGCAGCGCGATTGCATAATCATTGTATACATTTTCTGTCTCGATTTTGCCGGCTATTTATTGCTTTGCCATTGCTGACTCGTTCGTTCGGCCTCCATTGGACCAAACTCGTCACGACATGGCTGCTTCGTTTTGTTTTTAAATTTTTTTTAAATAGATAATTTGTTTTTATGTTTCTTAAATTTTCCCTTTTTCTCCT
>NW_023475676.1:0-1254 GCF_013731165.1 Rhagoletis pomonella
GACCTTTCGATTTTCTTTTTGCTGTATCTCAGAGGCGAATCACGATAATTTTTGTTTTAAATAGTAGTAAATGAAATGTACATTAAGAAAAGGCTTATTAGAATACCATCAACCCCTAAATTCAGGGTTGAAATAAGGGGTGAATGGCTAAAACCCAGAAAATTCACTGAAAAACCTTATAATGTGTTTTCATAGGTGCCGAAAACGATTCCTATAATTACTTCTGCAAGGATTGATTTATTGGGATATCATCAACCCTTCATTTTGAGGTTAAAATAACGGGTAAGTTGCTGAAAACAAGACAATTCTAGAAATCGATGTCCTTTCGCTTTTCTTTTTGCTGTATCTCAAAGGAAAATCATGATACCGATACAATTTTTTTTTTTTAATTGTAGTAAATTTAATATAGATTAAGGAAAAGCTTATTAGGATACCATCAACCCCTAAATTAGGGGTTGAAATAAGGGGTGAATGGCTAGTACCCAGAAAATCCACTGAAAAACATTCTAAAGTGTTTTCATAGGAGGCGAAAACAATTTCCAAAATTATTTCTGCAAGGTGTATTTTATTGGGATACCATCAACCCCTAAATTGGAGGTTGAAACAAGGGGTGAATGGCTAATACCCAGAAAATTCACTGAAAAACAGATGCTAGAAAAGACTGCCGAAAGATTATGCGTAGCTGTTACATCAGATTGGCCCAAAACTGCTATGAAGAGCATAGAGTTGTCGATAACGAGTGGCTTTGATGGTGCCTCTGGCTATGTTAATCCTCAGCAGAAATTTTACGATGAGGAGAATGACCACCGAAGTCCTTATCAGTCGCTCTTTGTATGCATCAATCCTCATTACTCCTGTCTTCAGGGTCAGTCCACTGTCTGAAAATGCGGTTTTATTAGTTAAATAATTATATTTATAAATTTAGTTATAATTAAACGTTTTTATCTTACCCTGGCTTCAAAAATCGAGTAATATCATTAGTAAGTGGTCTCTTCTTATGCATTTCTCGCCTTCTGTCCAAATAAACCATTGAAAGGATTGGGTCTGACAAGTATACTGCCCTGTTGAAAGTGTCCAGGATAGCGTTTTCTCTACTATTTCTTCTAGAATGTTCCCGAATTGTCTCTCTGTTTATTTTGTGCATACTTTCGAGAGCATCTTCCGCATAAAATGCAACAGGCATTGGAAACTGCCGCACAATATCAGAACCATGTTGTAAAATTTTATGCATGGAAGGGTTCATGCGAGCCCATG
>NW_023475676.1:1354-3178 GCF_013731165.1 Rhagoletis pomonella
TTTAACTCATTTGATGACAAATGTCATTGAGATTGACCTATATAGTACAATTTTTTATGAGATTCGTGCTAGAACAAATATATATATATTAAGGAAAAGCTTATTAGGATACCATCAACCCCTAAATTAGGGGTTGAAATAAGGGGTGAATGGCTAATACCCAGAAAATTCACTGAAAAACATTCTAAAGTGTTTTCATAGGAGGCGAAAACAATTTCCAAAATTATTTCTGCAAGGTGTATTTTATTGGGATACCATCAACCCCTAAATTAGAGGTTGAAAGAAGGGGTGAATGGCTAATACCCAGAAAATTCACTGAAAAACAGATGCTAGAAAAGACTGCTATGAAGAGCATAGAGTTGTCGATAACGAGTGGCTTTGATGGTGCCTCTGGCTATGTTAATCCTCAGCAGAAATTTTACGATGAGGAGAATGACCACCGAAGTCCTTATCAGTCGCTCTTTGTATGCATCAATCCTCATTACTCCTGTCTTCAGGGTCAGTCCACTGTCTGAAAATGCGGTTTTATTAGTTAAATAATTATATTTATAAATTTAGTTATAATTAAACGTTTTTATCTTACCCTGGCTTCAAAAATCGAGTAATATCATTAGTAAGTGGTCTCTTCTTATGCATTTCTCGCCTTCTGTCCAAATAAACCATTGAAAGGATTGGGTCTGACAAGTATACTGCCCTGTTGAAAGTGTCCAGGATAGCGTTTTCTCTACTATTTCTTCTAGAATGTTCCCGAATTGTCTCTCTGTGTATTTTGTGCATACTTTCGAGAGCATCTTCCGCATAAAATGCAACAGGCATTGGAAACTGCCGCACAATATCAGGACCATGTTGTAAAATTTTATGCATGGAAGGGTTCATGCGAGCCCATGGATATTTTATATAGTGGAGTTTATAAGTAAAATCACTAAACTTTTTAAGCTCCTCTACTTCAATCTCCAACGCACTTCTATAAACTTTAGTGATAGTAGCGAGATTGCAAACTAACTCCTCGTCAATATCTAAAGCGTTGGCAAAGTCTTTGGGTCTATCAAGGAATTTTCGGGCAAGATTTCCATTGTTGGATGTCCCTTTGCCTTGTATTACTTGATCCACTCTGATTTTAAAAGCATTATATAATCTATCTCTCACTTGACCAGCGTACAAATCAACAGACTCTGAAATTCATAAAATCCTTATTAATAAATTCATTAACCTTCTAGTTATCGCCATAACAGAATAGCAGTGCCTATGTACCTTTTATGTTTTTGGTGACATCCCATACTTTCACTTCTTGTTTATAAGCAATATGAAGCAGATGGTCGAAAATTTTTATTTTACAGTGTAAAAGGCCCAAGCCATGGGATAGTGAGCCTTCCTTTGGTATGAAAACATTTTGATTGTTGAAATTGTGGGATGTTATTAGACACATTGGGCATCTTTGA
Organism: Rhagoletis pomonella; assembly: GCF_013731165.1. Taxonomy (NCBI): domain Eukaryota; kingdom Metazoa; phylum Arthropoda; class Insecta; order Diptera; family Tephritidae; genus Rhagoletis; species Rhagoletis pomonella. Next base: position 2,794 of record NW_023475676.1, read on the forward strand.
GTGGCTTTGTTTCCTACAATCGCGTTCACATTTTTCCCATCGAAAAGGGTTCTTGATACTGAAAATTCAACCATCACTGTAACGCCTTTGCCCATTGTAAATTTGAAAGGCTTAAGGTGTTTAATTTCTTCGCCCAAACGATTGTATTCTTCGAGAGCCATTTCATTGTCTTCTTTTTGATGTGCGATTTTCAAGGGCCGAAAAAAACGGTAGCTTTGAGGTGTAGGATTATTCCAGAGGTATTTCGGATTGGACAGACTTTTAAGTTGGATAATTAGAGCTCCGCATACAAATAGCGACTGATATGGACTTCGGTCATCATTCTCCTCATCGTAAAATTTCTGCTGAGGGTTAACATAGCCAGAGGCACCATCAAATCCAGTCG
>NW_023475677.1:0-3178 GCF_013731165.1 Rhagoletis pomonella
TTTAAGAGCTCTACCAGCCACCGACGGAGCGTCCATCCGTACCTGCCGTTCATATCAACATATGAAATTACTGTTGATAGAGAGAGAGAGAGAGAAGCAATGACAACGTCACCGTCATGCGGTGGTGAGTTTTTCTTAACACGAGGATCCCATAAGATAGGTAATGTCAGCAGACATGGTCTACGGTTTTACGTCGGTGGCTGGTTGAGCTCTAAGTCTTGGGAAATTTTCCTTATTGACAGCTCATTCGACAGCTGTCAACTCTCAACATTTTGATTTAACGTAAAATTCCTGACTAGCGTGTCTAAAAACCTTATCAGAGGTTTTTTTTAAAAAAGATTTTCTTAATTTTAGAAAAACTAGCAGTTGATTTGACAGCTGTCAACTACACATTTTATGGCATATTCGGACCTAGCGTTACGAAAATACTACGATCTAGCGGTTTAATTATAATCGTAACAGTTCTTCTAATTTTTCGCTAAAAAAATGGCTTCCCAGACTACTGTGAGGCGTTATGGTTACCATAATATTAAGCTCCAATGGAGAAAATTCATTGCACGCGCTCTGGTCATTTAGCTGGAATTCGACTAATACACCAGACGTTTCAAAAGTTAGGGTGCGTTTTCCCTGTCAGCGTGGAGTTGAGGGTGCTTTTTTAAATGTCCCTCTGTTAACAATGTCGGTTTGGAATAAAGTTTCGCGTTTTTAATTACATGAGAACAGCGTTAAAACTTCAACTTCAACTTCAAGCAGTTATGCAAACAGAAGCACGTTTCAAAAAAGCTTTATTGTAAACGCTCTTTTATTTGTGTTTCAGTATGCATAAACTTTAATCGCGCGCAAGCCTTCCTCCAATTAAATGCACAAGCTCTCATAATTGAAATTTTTTGTTGACCCAGAGTGCTATTTAAATTTATTAATTCAAACAAGTATTCCTCACCATGCCAGCATTGCATCCAAATAATTCATCTTGTTCAAAAATTTCAATTTGAATTGCTCCCAAAAATATTTTCGAAAAATTCCCCTTCTCCGCGTTCCACCAAAGTCTGCTGTTATTATTATTTTTTGCACGAAAAGCTGTTACAAGCTCACTTTTTTTTTGTTTTCAAAGTTTATTGCATTTAATTGGCCGGAAAGTGCTGAAATCAACACTTTAAGCACAAAATAAATACACTTGTTGTGCTTGCTGACCGCTTACAGCATGCAACATGCCACTTTAGTTGCAACAAAGTAGTGTACATATAGTGCATACAAGAACGAAAACAGCAGCGATGCCAAGTGCAAGCGGAGAAAAATAAGGCAAATAAGCGCGCAAAACGGTTGATCATCAACCGAAAAAATTGCCGAACATTAGTCAACACGCAAATAGTAAATAAATAAATAAATGCAATGAATAAATAAATAAATAAATCAACAGAGTATTTATTTCGTTTGCCACTCTCGGTAACCGGAAATTGTGCGGACGTGAAGAAGAATTTTTTCAACTGAATGGCGAAATGAAGTGTAACGTTGCAACATGGGTAAAACTGCAGTAGGCAGCGAGCTTCGAGCAGAGAGCAGCGAATGCGCCAAGCAATGGCAGGAGGTAAATAAGCCAACATTGTTGATTTCGTTCGCTTGCAATGCATGCAGCAATATGTTGCTTTTATTGTCGTTGTTGTTGCTGTTGTTATTCGTGCTGTAACATTAGTTGTTAATGATGTTGTTGTTGTTGTTAGCGCTGACGTTGCGGTGCTTACGGTGGTGGAGGTTTTACGAGTATTTACACTTCTATTTATTTGTTGCAAGGCTTTGTATAAGGTTGCAACTCTTGTACGTGCATACATAACTGTTCTTGTATGGTTTGTTTTGGGCTTTAGGGTGCCGCCTATATTATATTTGCTGTTCAGTTAGTTTGATGGCTTGCCACCGCTGCTGCTGCGGCTGCTGCTGCCAAGTTGGTTGTTTCTTGGTTGACTGCCTGATTGAGTTCAGCGGCAGCAAGAAGCCAAGCAAGTGCACAACGCACACAAACATATGTATGTACAAATGCATGTTTAAATTGTTGCAACCACTACTTGAGCATACCCCTGTATGTCAATATGTATGTATTTGTGTGCGCGCTAATGCGGCTTGAACCTAAATCGCTAAAACAGCTCGACAAAAGGAAGGCTGCCTGCGATACAAAAACTACTACAACAAAAAGACACACTCAAAACAATTTGTAGAAGATAGCGCAGAGAAAAGCCGCGAGAAGAAGAAGAAGAGGAAACAATGTGAAGAAGCGGCATATAAAATATAGCCCATACAAAAGTCAATTCTCGAGTAGCTTAAATTGAGCCACTCGAGTCATAATGCCGGTGCCACGCGAAGAACTGCATTTATGCAGTACCTATGCTTGGGGGTGCAACGCGTCGCTGCTGGCGGGCAATTGGCACGCGCACTGTGCTCTAATACACAAACATAAATACATAAACATCGTGTGGCACAATTGCCGGTGGCAAGGTAGGCGGCATAAATTTTAATTTGTCACTGACGTGCTGCAGTCGTGCAATTGGCAACACGATATAGTGGCGACTGATGTTTCAACTTTGACGGTTAGGAAAATATAGTTGCCAACTGCGGTGAATTTATTTAATATTTTTTTTATGTCACGCTTTAAGAGTTTGAAAGTGAAATGAAAGACACCTCTGATGAGAACTGATGAGATTGACAGCAGTCTAATGTGGCTTAGAACTCCAGTTTGAAGTTGAGTTTCCTGCTCAAAAGAGTCTGCATGCATGGCGGGCGATGGAACGATGTACTTTATGAGCGTTACAATGGCATGCACATTAGAGCGGAGTACCTAATTGGTTCGGAACAAAATTTTGGAAGAAAGAACAAATTCAAGATCTACGATTAATCCTAAGCAAAATTGGAGAACAAAATATATACCAAAAATGACGTTCAACCCCTCAATTCTCAAAATGGGCTACAAATCTGCATACTCAAAAAAATTCTAAGAACTCTGATTAAAAAGCTGAAAATTTTCATGAAAATTTGCTGAATTTTTGTGAGTTTTACGTTGTAGAATGAACAACATTTTTATAAAAAATTGGCGTAAAAATATTATTATTATTAAAAAAAATTGTTGCATATATTGTGAAAAATTTGCTATGCCAATACTTTTTGCCGGCAGTCTACATAATTTCTTGTTTTC
>NW_023475678.1:0-304 GCF_013731165.1 Rhagoletis pomonella
GTGGGGTTTAGTAGCGCTCACAACTATTTCGGGCTATTCCGTCCAAAAGGGTGGCCCGATCCAAAACAAAATCCACACACTTGTAGTCAAGGGTCTACGCATTATTTTAACACTCACTTTTGTAAATTTTGGTCACTAATTTATTAACAAATTGGGTTTGAAATATGCTATGTGACTTTATGATAGTGTCAACTAGTTTTTACTTCTAGAAATATTCCTGGCGAACATTGAACGCTCACTTTCCTTTTGTCTTCCATGGAGGCAACATGAATTTCAGTTTGTTTACAAATAAAACATAAACAAA
>NW_023475678.1:404-3178 GCF_013731165.1 Rhagoletis pomonella
AATTTTTGAGTTTTGTGCTTGGTGCGTTTTTGGTGCTTTTGTTTCTAGTTTGAAGACTTCAAATTAGAAAATCTTACAATTACAAAAATTTAAGCAAATTTTTATGCAATTAATGATCTGAGAGACGGACGTGTTTTTGAGCGCTCCACAAAAATTTGCTTTTATTCGGTGCAATTGCAGTGTTAATACAAGCTTTTTTGTCGTCACTTCACTTAACACGCGTATAAGCTTTTTTTGGTGGTTTTTTGTACCTGCGTTTTAGTATTTTCGTATTGTCACCTGCTTCTTATGGATTCTGCCGGTAAGCGTAAAGCCATTTTTGCTGCTAGCAAAGAATCTCCAGCACATAAAAATCTACGACTGGAGAATAACGGCGGTCTCTCTGAAGCTGTACTTAAGGCGCTGAAATCCGCAGAAGAGAAGCTTCAGTCAATGGAAGAGAGGATACAAGAGCGTATTGGAGTGGTATATACACAGCTGACAGAAGGTATTGCTGCTTTTGAGCGTAAGTTCACAGCTAAGCTGCAAGAGAGTTTTGAGGCGGTAGCAGCGCGTATCGAAAAAGTCGAAAGTAGGTGCAGCAGTCTGGAGCAAGATATGACCTGTGCTCTTAGTCTATCTGCTGAGATAAATTCTTTGAAAGAGGAATTGGCAGATCTAAAAAAAGAGAAGGCAACTGCTCTTTCTACCTCTGATGCTGTTGCGTTTGGCTTGCCGTTCGTGAAAGACGAGAACCTGAGACAGATTTTTGATAGTGTGTGTAAGTCGATTAACTTTGCGACTCCGTTTGTTTGCGATATTTTTCGCACGAAGCATACAGATGAGCGGCCTAATAGTGCGGTGATTGTCAAATTTCCCTCACTATCCGATCGTACACGCACTTTATCTGCGTTCGCTCAGTATAGGAAAAAGCACAAATCTTCTGTACCTCTTAAACTAGCAGGCATTGATAGCCACGGCACTTTTAACATTTATGAGAGCTTACCTGCTGCAACCAGAAAGACTCTACAAGCTGCGTTAAAATTGAGAAAATTGAATAAGCTGCATAGTGCATTCTCTTGGAGAGGTGAAATTTTTATACGTACGTCTGCTGGAAGTGAACCTGTTGCTGTATCTGATAGCAGCGAGCTTTTTAACATCATTAGTAGCATTTAATATTAGCATACTATTTAACATTTATTTTGTGTATTATCTTTTGTCTTCCTCATATATTTAAGTTTGTTTATAACCATTTTCTGTTAATATTGCTCCACAATATGTTGGAGAACAGTCCGTCACATAATGTTAATTTCAACCAGACAGTCCTGGTAAATGTGCTCTGTAAGCGTGCTGGTGGCTTTAATGTAGTTCATTTCAACGCTCGCAGCTTGAATAGTGACAAACTGGATAGCATTAGAAGTATATTTGAAGATTCGTTTGTTGACGTTGTTTGTGTGTCAGAGACTTGGTTCAGTGCGGATATTCCGGATTATTGCTACTCAATCCCAAACTATAATTTGTTTCGCATTGACCGTTTGGGTAGAAGAGGTGGTGGAGTGGCTGTGTATTGTAGAAACAATCTAAATGTTAATATTATAAGTTCTTCTACGTCTGAGATTGAGTTTATGACTGCCGTGATTTCAGATGCGAGCACAAAAGTGTTGGTGTCTTGTGTGTACAATCCTAGCAAGAACATTTCATTGCAGCCTTTTTTCGATGACCTTACTCCTCGTCTTCTTGACTATGACCACTATATTATATGTGGCGATTTTAACATTAATCTACTCTCACCTGACTCTTTATCCAAGAATTTTTTAGACTCTGTCGCATCAGTTGGTATGTCTGTTGTCAATACTTGTATGCCTACAAGATTTTCATTCAATGTTCGTCCTAGTCTTCTTGACATTTTCATAGTTCCAAGGTCTACTTCTGTGCGTTTGTTTGACCAAATGTCTTTCATCTCTGACCACGATTTGATTTTTTGTTCGTTCGACTTTAAGTTAAATAACAAAGCAGAAGAAGAGACGAAGTTCTATTACCGTGACTATAAGGCCATTAAATTTGATGCGTTGTTTTCGGATTTAAACCGGTTCCATTGGAATTTTTGTTGGCAGCTAGTAACTGCTGACGAAAAACTAGACTTCTTTGTACAAAATATCTTATATTTCTTTAATAAGCATGTACCTATTCGCCAGTGTATCTCTAAGTCACGCTCCTGTCCATGGTTTAACAAAGAAGTTAAATTAGCGATTAAAAAGCGTAATATTTCCTACAACACCTGGAAAAGGAGGCCAACAGAGGAAAATTGGAACCTCTACAAACGTGCCCTGAATTCGGCTACTATTTCTGTACGGCTAGCTAAGAAGAACTTCTTCTGCGCAAAGCTTAACGTATCGTTGCCTCCTAAACAGCTCTGGGGAAATTTGAAAAGGTTGGGCGTGCGGTCAAGCTCAGAAATACCCTGCTCACTTGATCCCAATGAACTCAATAATTTTTTTGCTTCAAGTAGTTGCTTGACTAATTACACGTCTGTAACAAATACCACTTCTTCGTCTTCTGACCAACACACCCTCTCGAGATTTCAATTTAGTTCCGTTTGCGAGGAGGAAGTGGCCAGATGTGTATGCAATATTAAGTCTAATGCTGTGGGGAATGATGAGCTTCCGATAAAGTTTGTCAAATTAATTTTGCCTTACATTCTCGCTTGCTTTACACACATACTCAATCACTGTTTAACCACTTCGTGCTTTCCATCCAAGTGGAAAGTAGCAAATGTCACACCAATAGCCAAAAAA
>NW_023475679.1:0-3178 GCF_013731165.1 Rhagoletis pomonella
TAGATATAGATATAGATATAGATATAGATATAGATATAGATATTGTGTTTATAACGGAAATATTGATCTATTCTTATGAAGTTAATGATTACCATATTCCCGGTTACAATTTCTTCGCGAATACTAATGATTCATACTCGGCTGGTGGTGTCGGAGTTTTCGTACGCAATATATATGAGTACGATGTTACACGTTTTTGCCTAGCAAGTGCGGATATTTTAAAACTTAATTTGAATACTAAAAAGGAACTAATTAGTTTTGTATGTGTTTATAGGCTTCACTCAAAATCGTTACAGGTATTTCAAGAAGAATTTTCTTCTGTTTTAGATAGGGAAACCACAGCGAATCTAGTCATATTAGGAGATTTCAATATTGATTTATTAAGCGCTAACGCTACAGTAGATAACTATCTTGAACTGTTGGCAATTCATGGCTTGACATCTTTTATTAAAAGTATTACCCGGCCAGTTTCTGGAACAGATATAGACCATATTTATGGACGCTTCGATAGTAGTACACTTAGCCCATCTGCGGGTTTGAACTTTGATCTTGGAATTTCTGACCATTGTATGATTGGACTGAAAATTAGTTGTTTAAATAATGTTCGCAATTTCAATAATAACAGTCCACCAGTCATACAGAAAATAAATTTTAGCGCTCTTTATAATTCACTTCGTTTAGAAAAATGGGAAAGTGTTTATGCTGAAAACGACGTGAGTAAAGCCTACAATTTATTTTTGTCTACGCTTCAAGCACACATAACAGAATCTAGCTTTGTTACTTTTCCCAAAAACTCGAAAACTATTCTCAAGCCCAGGGTCAATTGTGATCTACTTAAGAAAATTAAACTTAAAAATAAATTACGCGTGAAATGTCGCAAGCACCCAACAAACACTCGCCTACGGAGGCGTGTGAAACTCCTCACATACAATATTAATAAAGAAAGTCGTTTCAGGCATGATCATTTTTATAAGAATAGATTTTTAGCTGCGAAGGGTGACGTGAAGAAAGAATGGAATATGGTCAACGACATTCTAAATCGTAATAAGAAAGCCGAAACTAATCCGTTTGTTTTAGATATCGACGGCGAACTTGTTTCTCACCCTTTAGACGTTGCCAATCATCTCAATGATTTTTTCGTTACAATTGGAAAAGAGTCCGCTCCAAAGAATAATAATATGCGCTGTACTTGCAACAACCACTTAATTTACTCTGTAAATACTTCTCCCGGCTGTAAATTCTTTAAAAAATTCTCATTCTTCTGGAAATGATGGTATCTCAAACCGTACTTTAAAGAACATTGCTTTATATGTTGTTGATATTTTAAAGCATTTATTCAATTTTAGTATAGTCACAGGAGTCTTTCCAGCCGATTTAAAATGTGCTATTGTCATACCACTACATAAGAATGGGAATAAGAAAGATAAAAATAACTACAGACCTATTTCTCTCTTGCCATCAATCTCTAAGGTTTTTGAGAAGACTGTTAAATGCAGAGTCTTGCAATATTTGGATAAAATAAAGTTTTTCAGTCCATTGCAATATGGATTCCGGTCAGGAGTATCTACTGAAGATGCTCTTCTTAACTTTTGCTCGTTTATTTATAAAGCAATGGATGAAAAAGGGACTTGTGGTAGTCTTTTTGTTGATATAACAAAAGCTTTTGACATGGTCGACCATAATATTCTTTTATGTAAATTGCACTCAGCAGGTTTCCGTGGAAAAGTTCTAGATTGGTTTGAGTCATATCTAAATTTAAGAAGTCGAAAGGTGAAAGTAAACAATAATCAAAGCGCACCTAGACAAATTGATTTGGGAGTCCCGCAGGGGTCAGTCCTTGGACCAATTTTATTTCTGATTTATATTAATTCGCTTTTTTCAATGCCTTTTGTAGGAAAAGTCACAGCATTTGCAGATGACTTGGCAATCGCTTATAGATCAAACAATGCTTTCAATCTTTCTGTGGACATAAATCACGATGTGAGCCTCCTAAGAGAATGGTTTGCTTCTCATAAACTTATTGTAAGCAATAAAACTAAACTAATGTATTTTAGTCTTAGTGGCAAGGAAGTAACTAGTGGTGATATTATTTTTCACTCTGCAAGCTGCTTGCGACATAAACTATGTACTAATACTTGTATTAAAAACGAGTCTCGTGTTATTTATTTTCCGGATTCAAACTGTGACGCAACATGTTTCAACGTCGAAGTTGTTTATAATTTTAGATATCTGGGTGTTATAGTCGATCACAACCTAAGCTGGTCTTCGCATATCTCTGCCATGAAAGTTTACATGCTAGCAACCGTTCGCTCATTTTATCGCTTTCAGAAACTATGTGCAAGCAGTGTGCTAAAAATGATGTACTATGGACTAATACAGTCTAAACTTCAATATGGCATAAGTTGCTGGGGCAGTGCATATTCTAGTAGAATTCAACCACTCTTAACTTTGCAGAAGTGTCTTATACGTAGGATTTGTAATGCTAGCCGTTTAACGCACTCGATGAATCTCTTTAGGAGACTAAATATTCTCCCTGTAAGACACTTGTACTACTTTAAAGTTTTAAAAATTTTTTTATGAGAAGTGGTTACTTACGAAGTCCTATATACACTTCACTCATATTAAGAAGCAATTCTAATACAAACGTCACTGTTCCTGCCTCACGCACAACTCTGTATCGAAACTTCTATACCATAGTATCGTGTATGATTTTCAATAAACTTCCCGATGATATACAAACAATTCGTAGAATAAGCGTTTTTCTGAAGCAGGTGAAATTATGGTTTCTTGGTTTAAGCCATGACGATATTCAAGTTCTGTTACGGCCTATCACATAATCGGCTTCCGACTTAATAACATAATAACATTGCAACTTATTTTCTTACTACTTTTTATTTTGATTTAACAAGTTCACTTGTAAGTTGCTTGCTATTTAATGAACCGATGTACTTTATTTCTATAAATTTTTAAAAAAACTTTTATATTAATAATTTATTTATCATCAATGTTAAACCTTTATAACTCCGGTAAATGATATTCTTTTTGCACCCCACATTTCTACATCTCTATACTTCGACTGTAATTATAACAGTAAATGGTGTTATCACTGTTCTCATTTTGAACACTCAAGGCCATTAGCTATTATCTTATTGTATCTATTTTACTGTATGTTCACTAA
>NW_023475680.1:0-3177 GCF_013731165.1 Rhagoletis pomonella
GTAAATGCCCTTCTGCTTTCGCTTTAATTTGGGAATCTTTGATCGGGCAGAGAACGTATATTTATAGAGAAGGACCAAGAACGGATCAGCGTGAAACTGTCAAATACCAACAAAACTGGCGAAGCGCATTTTAAGAGCGGCAAGCCAGAGACAATCGAATTTTAACAGAGCCCAGCCAGAGGCAAAATAAATTTAACAGAAATTGTCTCATCAAAGCAAATGCATGTTTTTCTTGTTAGACGCGAAATGCTGACGGCTTTTTACGTTTTTACAAAGCTTTTATTGTTCTTTAAATTGGTTAATTATTTAAAATAAATACATGCATAGGTCGGAATATGTAATATGTACATATTGTGTACATGCATATGTATGCGAGATACAATTTTGTGAATCTAAAAAGTGAAAGTTATGCAAATATGTAGTATGCAATTGGCAAATTCGTGGGTGATTTGCCGTCGGCATTTGGGTTGAAAAAATCGACTTTTACTTTTTTACCGATTCATATGGTAGATGCTACGCTATTTTCAACGCAACAAACCGCAGTTTTCTAGCTGCCTTAGTTTTTCCCCAAATTCACTTTAAAGATGGACACGTTGACCAAAAAAAGCAAATGCGCACTGTTTGGTGATTTGGTGTCGGCATTAAAAGCGAAGCAAATCGGTTTTTATATATTTAACGATTCTAATGGTAATTTATAGACACGATATTTTCAATGCAACAAACTGCAGTTTTCTAGCTGCTTTAGTTTTCTCACACATCCACTTCAAAGATGGATACATTGACAAAAAACGTACAAATGCATTGATTGCACTGCACGTGTTAATTTCAAAGTTGTTTTTGTCGAAAAGTTATTTATATTGAGAAAAACTGTGCATTATCATTTTTCACTGCTATACTCGTATTATATGTAAATAATGGGGCATATGCATAGCTAAAATAAAGCCGACACTGAAGTTAGTTACAGCTTTTTCATATCAGTTTCAGTGGACTAGGCATCTGTGAAAAAAAAGATGCAACTAACTTTCTTCTTATTTGGGACTGACAAACTTAAACTTAGAGTCGACTTTATTTCATATACGAATAGGTATGCCCCAATAGTTTTGGAGTCCAATGAAAATGCATTTCCCCATGCATACGTATGTACATACGTACTCCATTAACTGATAAAGTTTTTACATGCATACATATATATGTATGTATGTGCATATTACTGCCAAAATACTACGCACATACACACAAATGTACATATTTACAACTCACGGCAGCATACATACATATGCACATAATTACACGCATACTCAAATACAACAATAACTATTTCTTTCATAACCGCATGCGCGTATTTCTCAAGGCCAAGTAAATTCATTCATAAAAATAACCGCAGCACATCTCCCCGCAAATTCATCACCATCAATCTCAACTTTTTCAATCCGACACAAAAATTCTAAAATCTTAAAATGAAGAAATCTCGGCAAGCCAAGTGAAAAGTGGCAACTATTTCTCTATAACCAGTAAAATAAGTTATCTCGAATTTTGGAAACTTTTGGCAAAACACTCTTTTTTTATGTTACATATCAATATTTCAATCATTAACTAGTTTTCGAGATGTAATTTTAATAAACATTAAATAAAAGTGTACGTTTTCTACAGGAAATTACATGTATTTTTTTTTTAATAAAATCAAAACTTCTAAAATCGCAAAACTATGCGGTTTTATCGGAAGTTCACAGATGTAACGTGGCAACTTAGCTCGTTTGCATATTTTTCGGTCCGAAATTGTAAAATTTTTGAATGAAATAAATGACTTATTAAAATATAGGTATTAAATTAAGGAGGTTTAAGATAAGTGACTGTTGGAAATATTTATTTTATTTGAAAATTTGAACTCGAAAGCTTAGTATGTTGCACCAGTGTATTTTCTGTATAAAGCGATAACATAAATAAACCATCGAAAAATTAGTCCTTTGTCAAATATGTTTAATTTATTATTATTTATGTATGGATATGTACAAATGTAAAGCGGATACGGACGATGGGTGGTGGCTGACGGTCGTTCCTGCTTGAATACGGGAAAATAAGTACCCGCGCTCTTTTCAATAGATTTGAGTTTAACCTCAAAGCAGTAAAACTGTTTGGAGGGGAAGTTAAAAGATAGTTAATTTGACGCTAAAAATTTAGGAATGTTTCTAATAAATACATGTGTACATGTGTGCGTACATATGTAGGTATATTATTGAGCATTATGGTGGACCGTCTTGGATTGATTTAATAAATGAAATATTGCAATATGGGTATCAAACTAAAGAGTTTTAAGAAGACTTACAATCTAAAATATGTTTGGGTTACAATATGGGTGCCAAACGAGAGGTATTTGAAAAATCTTGATTTAGAAATATTTTTAATAGAATAATCAACTAACTAAAAGTAAAGACTAAAAATATTGAGATTAAATAAAATATTACTTAATTGGTTCAAAACGAAAAGTGTTTGGTAAAGCTTACTAGGGAATTTCTAAAATCTTTCCACTTATCCAAAATCCGAACAGTTTAAATATATATAGAATTTACAACATCTTATCAAACGAAGTGATCATATTATCAACGAAGAGCTGGTACACAAATTACTTAATGTAAAAAATTAATAAACAAGTAATTTTAAAGCAAAAACCACACCGACTCCAACTCTCATATAAAAATTTAATAGTACGTTAATTTTTTCATGATCCAATGATTGGATCTAAACCAAATTAGTATGGGATCACCAGAAAATCGGTTGACGTGGTCCAAAGTTATGCGGTAACATACATAAAAAAAAAATATTCCGGCGAATTGATAACCTTTTAATTTTTATGAAGTCGGCTAAAAACTATTGAAAAAAATAACAAAATGATAAAAGAGTAATAAAAACAAAAAACTATCGCATAAAAGCTGTTTAAAAAATACTTAATGAAAACTTAAAATTGTTGACACCATTCCCTAGCATTATAAATCAGTTAACTTTTAATCGTAAACAATTTATTTCGTTTGGGGTCGCCATAGCCTACTACGTATATTGCGAATAAAGAAATTTTGAATAACTTGAGAAAATATTATTATGATTATGATTATCATTACTATTGTGAACTCCTATTCCCGATCAAAGATTCCCAAATTAAAGCGAAAGCAGAAGGGCATTTAC
>NW_023475681.1:0-3177 GCF_013731165.1 Rhagoletis pomonella
AGCACATCCTCGTTGATTCTGCTCAGGTAGCTGTTGCGCCTGCTGCAATAGCCAGAGCGAAGTTGGGCTATTGTTGTGCGGGTCTCCCGAGGCAGACAAAGTTCTGTCCCGTCCACGTCCGGTGGTTGTGTGCCTAGAACGGCATTCACAGGGCGGGAGTCTACATAACTTGAGACTGATTCCCTGTGAATGCCGTTGAGGGCCTGTCGGTAGGTTGTCGGGTCCAGAGGTTGTTTAATATACCTCTGGACTTCGTCTGTCAGTTCGTAAAGATGCCTCCTGACGTGCCGTGGCGAGGGCTCTTCCGCGAGCAGTTGCCCGCTGGGATGGCCACGTCTATAGCTCCCAGCGAGGAACTGCTTGCAAAGCATTAAGTTATGCTCCTTTACCGGGAGCATCTGGGCCTCGTCATGAAGGTGATGTAGAGGCGTCATCAGGAGGCATCCTGTCGCGGTACGGAATGCCGTGTTTTGGCAGGTCTGCAGCTTCATCCACTGCGTCCTGCTAGTCCCCGGCGACCATACGGGCGCTGCATAGTTCAGAACCGTCCGGCCAATTGCCTTGTATGTTGCCAACAACGTTCCTTTATCTTTGCCCCAAGTGCTGCCGGCCAGCGACTTGAGTACATTGTTGCGGCTCTGTACTTTGTTGACAATTGCGGTTGTATGCGCCGAGAAGGAGAGCAGACTGTCGAAGGTAACTCCGAGGATTTTCGGGTTATTCACCGTCGGTATTGTTACGTCATCGACGTGAATACCCAGTGGCAGTCTGACCTCCTTCGTCCAGGTGGTGAAAAGGGTTGCCGAGGATTTCGCAGGGGATAGGGCTAGGCTCCTTGCAGTGAAGAAGCGAGAAAGTTCGGAGAGGTAACCGATTACTTTTGAGCACAAGTCATCAATTCCATTCCCAGACGCCATGATCGAACAATCGTCAGCATATGAGACTATATTAACACCCTCTGGTGGCTGAGGAAGCTTTGATATGTAATAATCAAACAGTAGCGGGGACAGGACACCACCCTGTGGTACCCCCTGCTTAATTTTACGTGGCTTGCTGGTTTTGTCTCTGAAGATTACTGACGAGTGTCGACCACTCAGGTAATTCGCCGACCACCGTTTGAGTGAGAGTGAGGAGGCCTCTATATCTTCTAGTAGCGTTGAATGACTGACAGTGTCTAACGCCTTGGACAGGTCCAACGCTACTAGAATAGTTCTCTCACAGGGGCGGTTTCGGTTTAGGTTATCTGAGTGTTTATGGCGTTAAGTGCTGTTGTTGTACTATGTACTTTACGGAATCCATGTTGATGCTTCGCTGGGGTCAGGTGGTTCGTGAAGTACGGGAGCAGCAGGGCCTCGAGTGTCTCCGCTATCGGGGAAAGGCGAGTTATCGGGCAATAAGACTCTCATTTGTTGGCTGGTTTCCCCGGTTTGAGCAGTGGGACCACTCTCCCCATTTTCCAGATGTCTGGAATGACGAGAGTGGCCATAGACAGGTTGAGGACCTCCGTTAGGTACGCTACTCCCGCAGGACCCAAATTTTTCAGCATCAACATGCATATTCCGTCGGGTCCAATGGCTTTGGCTCATCGCTGGTGAAAACAAGAGGCGCACTAGGTTTTGGCATTTTGTGCTACCTTCTGGCCACTCGACGTTTGGCTTTATCCACCGGAGGATGCAGAATGAACTGCCGGCTAAAATAGCTCGCGCATCTCTCCGGGTCCGACGAAGCGTGGTCACCAAAGTCTATCTCGACTCTGTCGTCGCGCTTCGTCGGGTTGGACAACGACCTCACGGTTGACCCAAGCTTGCTCACACCAGAGGCGAAGTTGCAGGTCTTCAGAATCTCCGAATTGAGATCCCTAATACGGGGATTTCCGGGATCAGCCTGACGAAGGTTGTCGCGCTCATCAGCTAGAACAGCCGCTTCGGCAGGAAAATTCGGACGTGGATCCTTAATACATCCTGCTGGAATGAAGCGAGCTGCAGCAGCGGTGACAACCCTGCGGAACTTACGCGCACCTACATGAACGTCGGTTGGTATGGGTAGTGCAGTGAAGGCGCCCTCAGTAACATCCGTGTACCCTTTTCAGTCAGCTTTGGAAAAGTTGATATAGGTCCGGTGATCCACGGAAGCAAAGTCGGCAGGTTTATCAATCGAGATGACTATGGGCAGATGGTCTGATGCTAGGGTCAGCATAGGTCGCCATGATACGCTGTTTATCAGACCAGCGCTGACAATTGTTAGATCTGGCGAGCTGCAGCAGCTGCCCATAATCCTGGTGGGTGCGTCGTCGTTCATTGTGCAGAATGTCGAATCGTCTATCTGCTCAGCCAGATGTATACCCCTACGATCATTTGACAGGCTTGAGTGCCAGAGATCGTGGTGCGCGTTGAAGTCACCAACTACCATACGGTTTTCACCTCTGAGTAGCGCACCTATTTCAGGGTGATATCCTGCCGGGCAGCTGGTGACAGGGGGTATGTAAACGTTAAATATTTCGAGCTCAACATCGCCTGACCGGATAGCAATACCCCGACATTCTAGGATGGTATCCCTGCGGTCGATGTCTGCTTCAATGAGACGATACTGCACGGTGTGGTGCGTGATGAACGCTAAACCTCCACCATTATCTCGCTCGCGATCTCGACGGTGCACGTTGTATCCGGCGCAATTCAACAGGGTTGAATTGCCGTGCAACTTCGTCTCTTGGACCGCAGCTATTAATATTCCATGCCTTCCCATAAAGACAGTTATCTCCTCGATTTTGCTCTGGAGTCCGTTACAGTTAAATTGTAGCACCTTTGTGTGCCTTGGGAGACCGATTGTGATGTGTGGTGTTAATGAGTTGTGTTGCCTGCCGGCCCCCTGCTGTACGTGCTGCAAAAGGGGGGTGCTGCCTTGTGGTGGTGGTTGGCGGCGTCGCGGGGGAGGGATGCGACGGGGCAGCACAGCAGGGGCCCACATAGTCACTCGTCCAGTCACGCGTGTTGCGAAGTCCTGAGCATGCCCTAAAGTGGCACCAGCCAAGGCAAGAGTTGCACTTGACTGATGTCACGTTACGGTATATTCTTGACTGACAGACAGAGCAGATTGTCGGAGGGACTAGGAGTTGCCGGCGGCGGTGTGTGGGTGCTATTGTGTTTGTTTGTATGTCTATTGCTGTGTTGTGTTGGGGTG
>NW_023475682.1:0-3177 GCF_013731165.1 Rhagoletis pomonella
AATACTGGAACTTGGTATGGAGTTGTGTATGCAAAATGTATCAATTGCTCATGGAAAAAATGTGAGTTATTAAAAAAGGAGGCATGTCGCCTCCCATACATACCAAAGAAAAACTTCTTAATACATATCTCTGGAAGGATAGAAAATCTCTCGAAGTATTTTAAATTTGTTATGGAGATTTATTTTATAAGTGCCGTACTGACAGAATAAATTTCATTAAATGGAAAAGGGAGAGCCGGGTTCGGCCTTATAATCTAAAGCTCTCTTGAGGCATTTGCTACAGTAATGAAAAGTGGTATTTTATCCAGGCCAGGTTACTAAATTTGAGTTGGAAATATTAGAACCCGCGGTGGCACCTCCAAGAAGGTTACACGTTCACGCGTCGTATACCTGGAATCATTTTAAGGCAAACTTAGAGGGATTGATGTCTTTCGTATGCCTAGCGCGCAGACGAAATTTTATAATTTCATAGTTTTCAACGGCCTAAATACCTTAACTCGCTTGAAAAATAACGAGCTATAACGAAATGGGCACAGAAATAAAATCTAACATCATTAAATTATTTTTCATCTTACTATCTTATCTTATCTTACTAATCTTACTTCTTACTAATATTATAAATGTGAAAGTTTGTATGTTTGGATGTTTGGGAAATCATCACGCGGAAACGACTGAACGGATTTGCATGAAATTTTGTACGCAGATAGCTTATGAGCCAGATTGGTTAATAGGCTGTTCCTTTTTAAGAGTTGCCACCTGTTAAAAAAGTTCAATTTATTTAATATGCGGGAACGACTGAACGGATTTGCATGAAAATTTGCACACATATAGTTTATGACCTAGATTGGAAAATAGGCTAATTTTCTTAAGAGTTGCCACCTGTTAAAAAAGTTTAATTAAATTAATACGCGGAAACGACTGAACGGATTTGCATGAAATTTTGCACACGGATAGCTTACAATCTAGGTTGGAAACCAGGCTACTTTTTTAAGAGTTGCCACCTGTAAGAAATGTTTAATTTAATTAATACGCGGAAATTGGTGAACTAATTTGCATGGAAGTTTTCACACAGATATCTTATGAGCTAGGTTGGAAAATAGGCTACTTTTTTTAAGAGTTGCCACCTGCTAACAAAGTTTAGTTATATTAATACGCGGAAACGTCTTAACGGATTTGCATGAAATTTCGCACAGAGATATCTTATGACCTATGTTGGAAAACAGGCTACCATTTAAAGAGTTGCCACCTATTAGAAAAGTTTAATTAAACTAATACGCGGAAATGACTGACCTGATTTGCATGAAAGTTTGCACACAGATAGCTTATGATCTAGATTGGAAAATAGGGTACTTTTTTAAGAATTGCCACCTGTTTGAAAATGAAATTTTGCTCACAGATGGTTTATGACCTGGATTGAAAAATAGGCCACATCCCGATCAGAACGAAATTTGGTACACTTACTACGTATTTCGCAAGGATGGTCTTAGACTGAAAGTAATTCCGATAACTCAGGCCCCTCCCATACAAATTGGAATTTTCATATTACATACATATCTCTGGAAGTATTTGTGGGAGAGAACTGGAATGTGGTATAGAGATATGTATGTGAAATCAATGTTGGCATTAGTCGATTGATTTTTTAATCAATTAGTAAATTCGATTAAATTCAATCTGATTACAGTTAATCATGATTAATTTTAATCTGACTGAACAGTTAATCGTAACCGCGATTAAAAAAATTAATTTTTAATCATTAACTCTTAATTTGATCAAATAGGTTTGGTGATTAATTAGTTTATGCTGGAATTTTCCTGTGCAAACAAAGCAAGTAAATCCGGTATGGCTAAGTCGGGCTTCCTCATCAATCTAAGCAATTTGGTGTGCATTTTCATTAAGATATATACCAACAAACGTTTGTAAAAGTTCCCAGTTTATGTATTACTAATAACAATAATTATAATTTTTTTATATTATGTGCTTTTTATAAACGCAAAACACAAAATAATTACTATAACTGGAGTTTGGTTTCAAACTCGGACAAACTAGACAAATTAATCAGATTTTATTTTTAATTGGATTAACGATTAATGTTTTAAATTAATTAAACGTAATCGCAGCCAGCGATTAACGATTAAAAAAATGTTATCCTTAATTGTACAGTTGATTACGACTAATTAATTTTAATCGTCAAACGCGATTAACATTTTAATCGTTAATTTTTAATCGTTAATCAGATTAACAGTTTGCCAACACTGTGTGAAATCATGTTCATATTGACGGAGAAAAATGGACCTTTTTGGAAAAGAGGCGCAGCACCTCCCTTACTGGTTGAAAGTTTCATATTGCATATCTCTTCAACTGTTTGGGAAAAAGCACTCAAGCTTGGTATGGAAATACATATGTATGTATGTATGTGAAACTAATACCATACTCATGGAGAAAAATGAGAGTTATTGGAAAAGGTGGTGTGGCAACTCCCATGCAAATTGACCTTTTCTATGCTGCATATCTCTGGAGGTGTTTATTGCAGAGGACTGGAACTTGGCACCGAGATGTGTATACAAAATTAATTCCATACTCATGGAGAAAAATTTGCGTTATTCGAAAAGGGGACATGGTTCCTCCTGTACAAATTTACTGTTTTATACTGCTTATCTCTAAAGGTGTTCAAGGTAGAGTACTGGGACTTGGTACTGGGGTATGTAAAATCAATTCTAAATTCATGGAAGAAGATGAATGTTATAAGAAAAAGGGACGTGGCACTTCCAGTACAAATTTACTTTTTCTTGCCACATATCCCTGGAAGTGCTTGTGGAAGAATACTGGAACTTGGTATGGAGTTGTGTATGCAAAATGTATCAATTGCTCATGGAAAAAATGTGAGTTATTAAAAAAGGAGGCATGTCGCCTCCCATACATACCAAAGAAAAACTTCTTAATACATATCTCTGGAAGGATAGAAAATCTCTCGAAGTATTTTAAATTTGTTATGGAGATTTATTTTATAAGTGCCGTACTGACAGAATAAATTTCATTAAATGGAAAAGGGAGAGCCGGGTTCGGCCTTATAATCTAAAGCTCTCTTGAGGCATTTGCTACAGTAATGAAAAGTGGTATTTTATCCAGGCCAGGTTACTAAATTTGAGTTGGAAATATTAGAACCCGCGGTGGCACCTC
>NW_023475683.1:0-3176 GCF_013731165.1 Rhagoletis pomonella
TTCAAATAAACTTTTACTAACCTTTAGCCTTGCCTTTTGATTATACACGGCCAGTTTGCCCTATGTAGCTACACTTGCATTCACACGGTAATTTTTATACACCCTGCTTATCTAGAGTGTCCTCTTCGTTTGTGCAGTTGTTCAGTATCCTTCCGACGTTCTTCCTGGTTCTGAACGATGTGCGAATGTTGAATTTTTGGAAATCCTTGGCCAGTTTGTATGTCATTTTACCCGTGTAAGTTAACACTGCCCAAGCTGTATCGTTATTTTCTTTCTTGTCCCTACTCTTTCGTTTCGAGTCCTTCCTAATTTTGTCCACCAGATCTTTTTTGTATCCATTGTTTTTGGCGATAGCATATATTGTGTCTAGCTCTCTCCTGCGTGCTTCCTTAGTTAATGGAGTTCGCTCAAGTCAAGTTAATAATTGTCTAAATGCTGCGTTTATGTGTTGTTGTGGGTGGTTAGGGGTTTCATGTATTACTGTGTCGGTCGCTGTGGGCTTTCTGTATATCTCGTATTCCAATCTGTTTGTGGTCTTGTTTATTTTAATAGTTAGATCCAAATAGTTGAGTTTTCCTTTCTCTTCCTTATCGATCGTGAATGCTATATTTTTTGTGTTGTTCATTAAGGTAGTCTAATACCTGCTCCTCTTTGTCCCCCCGTTTGAACATATTGGAAAACATGGAGATATACAAGCAGAAAACATTTCAAGGAAGAATTATAAACGAACAAACAAACACCGTATCCGATGTAATATTCGAACCACTCCAGATGCTGTACGAAAAATATGAGAAGACCCCTGAAAATAACGCCAACGCGAGAATACATACCTACGCCGCAGAGACAAAGAAAATGAAAATAACGGATTTCTATCTGCCGGCACAAGAAAGCAACCTAATACCTGCTAAATAACGGAACATAAACCGACGCAATCACGAAAACCAAGAAAATAAAAATAACGGATTTCTACCCGCCGGCGAATACAAGCAACCAAAAAGCACCTACCTGTGAGATAATGAAACAAAAGCGGTCAAACTTAGATGGGTATGCATGACCTAATGACATTTAAAACAGATAGTAACACGAATACATTAAGGGCCGGTTGTTCAATGTCTGGTTATCACTACTTGCCGGTTAGATACAACGACTGCTTTATCGATCACATGTTATACGCATGATGTCGAAATCGTCGATAATGATGTCTAACCGGCAAGTAGTGATAACCAGACATTGAACAACCGGCCCTAAAAGCGGAAGGAAACACGAACTATTCAGAACGAAAATTGACACTGAAGATGGCACAACGCCGAAACCGGTTTGTCTCCAAACCAAATTTAACAAGGGATGACGGAAAATCGTTCCACAATACATCATACTCCTAACCTGTCGGAAACACAAACAACCAAAAAGAAATTTTAAATCTCCTGTTTTTGAATTGAGTTTTCTTGAAATAAATTTTACTCAATGTAGCACGCAAAAATTTCATACACTCAGCGAAGCGGGTGAGGGCGATCTAGTTTGTTATATAATAATTTACTTACATGTTCGCATACCTAATTTTTGGACTAAAAAGGACAAGATTTTAAGTCTATTTAAAATATTAGATATTTTATAACTAATACTTATAATTAGATTCGGTATAGAAATTTATTAGTTTACTTACATGTTGGTTTTGGTTTAATCATTTTTCGGAGAATAAAGGGAACCAATAGCTCTAAATATATGGTGAATGCATTCACCAATTGAGGGAAACTTTCGGGGGAAGAGGAATTCGGCAATATACCGTTTGAAGTGTTCCTCCAGGCTTCCATGCGGAGGAATTTTCGAGCGAATTTCGCGCCAGTGCCGCTTAATATTCTCGTTGTGGTTGACATTAGCATGAATTTAACCATGGTCCTCTAACCGGTATATTGTGGACCCTGGCGCGATCTTTTGTTTAATCACCTCGAGTAACGTTCCCCTCGAGCGATCTACTACTGGCACCACAAACATCTTTTTTAATTCCCGCTCGATCCCCCCCGAACACCCATTGTCCTTCAACAACCCTTCCGCGGTTGTATTTCCGGCGTCCCATCTTCGCTTCAGTAATCTTCACAATTTTACCACCACCACCGAGCATAGCGTCACTGTTACTGACGGCCCATTCCATCAACACTTCGTGGGTAAAATTGGTCCAGTCGATGACTGAATGCCGCGCAATGCCGATTTCCTGTTTGGGAATGGGGTTTGAGGGTGGTTGGTGGTTATAAAAAAATACCACAAATCGCCAGATGTCGTCAATGACCAGATGGGAGTCGGAAAAGAACGTGTTACTATAAATGCTCTCCACGAAGGAGCATTTAACTTTCCGCTTCTTCTTATTTACAAGCACTGTATTTAATTTACTCCACGTAAAGTTTCTACCCGACAAACCGCACTGCTTTTTGCAGGAAGGAAACATTTTTATACCATGTTTAGCACACCTTATTTTATTAAAACATTATTTGGTCCTTCCTCGTTCATCCTCACAAATGAGGTCACTGTGAGGGAGCAATTTTCACACAAATTCATTTTTTAAATTGCACTCACGGAAAAATTATTAATAATTTGTAACTGTTATTTAAATAAGCAGTAAAAATTAACTGTTATTTAAACAAGTATTTGAAAGTATTATCTTTCTCTTTCTCACAAATAGTTTTATAAATAAACTTGAAAGAGCAGTCGACAACCACAAAAGTGTTGCCATCTGATAAGAAATGTTTGCAATTAAAATTTCACGGACCCACTTATACTGTCCACAGCGTTGCCAGAGTTTTACTGATGAAGGTTAGTTTTTTGATGCGAAAAGAAGTTTCGTCACTTTTCTTGGGCAACACAGAAAGGAGAATTTTGCGTAGTAAGGCTTATGATCCCTAAGCGCGGCCGAAGGCCGCCTACACAGAAATAAGTTCTGCCAGGTTATGGTTAGGAGTGCAATGGGATATAGTCGTTGCGCTGGGTATGCAGTTACAGTTGCATGGCTATACTCAATCCCGACTCTTGCGTCCTCGTTCGCGCAATCTGGGCAACCCATGTGCGAGATGCGGTAACCAATCCGAGTGGAGCCTTGGGTCACGGCAGAAAGAGAGGGAGCTTCGGTGGGGCCACTCTGACTTATTCGGTTTAAGGGCTCACTGAAGTCTGCAGCGTCTGTTCAC
>NW_023475684.1:0-3176 GCF_013731165.1 Rhagoletis pomonella
CAATAAAATTATATTTATTTATGTACATCGAGAGTATGAATTTAACTGGGGGCTCAATAAGTGAATAATAAAAGGAACTCCTAAAATATCAAATTCCACACGTCCTGAAAAAGAGGACAAGGAGAACCAAAAAATGAAACTGGACCGCTTCCGAAAAAAACGATTACAAGTGTTTGATCAAGGCAGAGGAATCATTATGGAAGCAAGGGTAGTAACCTTGGAACAAGCTTATGCCGCTGTAGAAGCACAATTAGCCCAGCTGCAGCAAGCGCAAGTACCTGAAATCGAAGAATTCCAACCGATAAGTCCCAGGATAAACAATGCAAATGAAATAAATTTGAGACTATTCGAACGGCTACCAGTGTTCAACGGAGACACATCCAAATACAGGACATGGAGGGCAACCATCATATCAGCAATGAGTCCCATAGAAGCCTTTCGAGATACCAAACCATATTACGATGCATTATTTATAATACGGCACACGAAGATCGAAGGAGAACCAGCAACTCTTCTACAGAATCATGGCACAGTATTTCACTTACAAGCAATACTCAATCGCCTAGATTACAGCTACGCCGATACTAGAAGCTTTAACGCCCTCATAGAGGAAATGAAAAGACAAATACAAGGAAGACAGACGCTATCCGAATTCCACAGCAAGATCTGTTAAATCTTTAATTTAGCAATGACTAAATGCGAAATTGATTACCCAGGGAATACTAACTCTCTACAGCAGGTCACAAAAGAAATGGCCATAGATTGCTTCCGCAATGGCATAAATGATGAATTTACTCAACACACATTATATGCAGCAAAACCAAGAGATTTAGAAAGTGCATACGCAATTGCCACGGAGATTCTTTATAAAAGGCAGAACAATCCGATACGACGAGAAGCTTATAACTACCCCAAACACCCACAAAACGAACGGAAGTATCAACCAGGAGTTCATCCTATTGCCCACATGGAAAGATCAAACCCGACAACAATGGACGTGGATACATCAATAGGAAGATTCCGGCAACCCACGAATAATCAGCATCAACAACAGCAATCGTATCAACAGAATCCCTTCAGAAACAACTATGAACGACAAAGAGCAGGATACGCACCTTTCAATCCCAATAGAGGAGAACCATTTAAACGAAACCACCAACCAACGTCATCCAGATATAATATAGCACCACAGAAACTACAAAGGATCAACCAAATAACGGATAATAATAGTGACCAGTCATTAAGGGTAAATATAGATGAAAGCGAATTTGAAAATAGAGCTACTTTTTTAGACGAGTAAATAATCTGCCGTGTCTTCAGATTATTTTACATGATAACAAAAAAATATTAGTTTTAATAGACACAGGTTCGACATTAAATTATATTAGGAAAAATATTCCAAATGGAAAGACCTTCCCAGTTAAACAATTTGTTAGTAGAACTCTGAATGGTTCAAACACAATAAACTCAGCCAAGAAGATTAGAATGCTAGGACAAGAATTAATATTTTTTGAAATCGAAGAATTAAAAGAATTTGATATGATATTAGGAGAACAATCCTTGAGAGAAATGAAAGCTAAGATAGATCTGTTCGAATATAAAATGATGTATGTCAGGAGAGCAGAACAGAAGAAAAAAGAAATGGATGTCAGTCAAGTAAATTTCACAATAGATGAGAGCAAATATAAAAAAGAAGTTGAAGAAATTATGAGAATTAATGAGGAAACAAATCCTATTTTACCATTTACAACAACAATTGAAGCGACGATCCGCACTAAAACTGAAGAGCCAATATGGACGAAACAGTACCCTTACCCCTTTTCAGACAATAATTTTATAAATAAAGAAATAAATAAAATGCTAGAGAATAATATAATTAAACCCAGTAAAAGTCCCTATAACTCACCCGTATGGACAGTATCAAAGAAAGGAAGTTAGGAAACCCTAAGAGAAGAATGGTCATAGACTTCCAGAAATTGAATAGCGAAACCATTACTGATAGATATCCCATACCCGATGTCAACATGACAATACAGAATTTAGGTAAAGCAACTGTTTTTACAACCCTAGATTTGGAAGCAGGTTTCCATCAGATAAAAATCAAGGAGTCAGACACCGAAAAGACAGCCTTTAGCATAAACGGAGCAAAATATGAATTCTTAAGGCTGCCGTTTGGACTAAAGAACGCACCTTCAATATTTCAAAGATGCGTAGATGACATATTAAGGAATTACATAGGAAAATTCGTGCATGTATATATAGACGATGTGTTAATATATTCATCCTCACACGATGAACATATGGAACACATAAGAATTGTTATAAATGCACTGCGTCAAGCAAACATGAAGATTTCATACGAAAAATCTCATTTTTTCAAAGACAGCACTGAATATTTAGGACATATTATTAAACATAACAGAATAACCGTAGACCCACAAGAAATTGAGACCATAAAAAATTACCCGGTGCCTATGAATCTGAAAGAATTAAGATCATTTTTAGGACTAGCAGGATATTATAGAAAATTCATCAAAGACTACGCCAAGATTACTAAACCCCTAACATTGTTTTTAAGAGGAGAAAACGGTCTCGTAAAGAAAAATCAAAGTGAAAGAATGCAAATAAAATTAGATGAGGAAGCCATAAAAGCGATGAATATATTAAAAAAGGAATTACAAGCACAAGTCGAACTCTTTCAACCCGATTTCAATAAACCCTTTGATTTAACCACGGACGCAAGTAATTTTGCCATAGGAGCTGTGTTATCCCAAGCTAGAAATCCCATTTTTTTTATATCCAGAACACTAAGCGAGACGGAACAAAAATATAGCACGAACGAAAAAGAGTTATTAGCCATAATTTGGGCACTACAAAAACTCAGGAACTATTTATATGGACGATCAGACCTCACAATCTACACGGATCATCAGTCCTTAACCTACTCTATTTCAGGGAAGAACCCTAATAATAAACTAAAAAGGTGGAAAACCCAAATAGAAGAATACGGTGCCAAATTGGTATACAAACCAGGTTCTCAAAACATAGTTGCAGACGCACTAAGTCGGCAACAAATTAATCAATTAACCGACTCAGAATCGCAGCACTCTCAACTCAGCTCACCCACTGAAACCATAAGAAGGGTAGGCACTAGCTTAAACCATTTTAATAATCAA
>NW_023475685.1:0-3176 GCF_013731165.1 Rhagoletis pomonella
TTTTAAGAAACGAACACAAAATTTTCTCACCCCTTGCTTTTTATTTAAAATCGAACACAAAAGAAAAGCGGCAATCAAAATACGACATTTTTTGGTAGAAACGAAACCACTATTAAATATTTATTTAGTTTCTGTTAAACTGGCCATAAATGAGCATATTATCGACAATGTTTACAATCGGTAAAAAAAACAACGAACCTGCTTATCATGCAAAGGTAATTAAGAGAAAGGTGAGAAAACTATTTCAGTGCGCCAGGTATAAGTTTCGGTTTCGCCAAAAATATGACTTCTCTATTTGTTTCTTTTTGAAAGCAAATCAATACAGGTCTAAATACACGTCTTATGTGATAAGAAAAAAAATTAATTAGCTATTGCTTTTGGATATCTTTTAAGTGCCTTAATCAGCGCAATCGCAATATAATTATTATCAACGTCAAACGAGAGTTACGGTTAAATTAGATAACCAGAAAGACGTGAAAAACCACACAGCCAAATTAAAGAAAATCCTCAAAACAACAAAAACTCTCTACAGTGATCACTGAAGACTATTTTTTTGTAATTTATCCAAAACTTGATTTATGATTTTTATAACGCGATTTATAATTTTTGATTACTTTTCTTATTTAGCGTTGTAATCATGTAAGCGATTTTAATCCTACTAATATTATAAATGTGAAAGTTTGTGATATTTTTTTAAGGGCGTTGCCACTTTTTTCAAAAGTTAAATTTAATTTGTTTTAAATTTAATTTATTTTAATTTATTTATCAAAGTTAGATAAGAAGTTATAACAATGTGGGTGTAAAAAAAAAGCAGTTTAGAAACGATTTATTTTAAAAATATTTTTGAAGAGAGTTGCCACCTTTTCATAAAATTAAAATAAATTTAATAAGCTATTTAGATCAAATATCTTAGTATGGGTACCAAATGAGAAAGTTTTGGCACATATTTTTTTCTAAATGTTTCTATTGAGGGTTGCCACCTGTTAGAAAATTTAACTAAAGTTTACTTAAAAGGTTAAACAAAATGGGTATCAAACAAGAGAGGAATAAAAAAGCGTTCTGCTGAAAATATTTTTGGAGAGAGTTGCCACCCCAGGGTAGGGCCCTTTCTCAGTGTTATTTGATTCATCAACAAAATTAGAAATTAATTTTATTTGTTTTTTGATTCATTGGACAAATAAAAAATTAAATTTATTTGAATCGTTGGATAAATAAAAAAACTAATTTTGTTTTCATGAAAATCGTGGTTGTGTTACATCATTGGAAAATCAAGAGTCAAATAAAACTAAATTTATATTTGGTTGACGAAACATATCACAGACTAATTTTGCTTTTTATTTGATTCGTGGATTAAATTATAACTTCCATTTCAGAAATATATTTTATGCTTGGATTTGAGATTTGAGTAATTAAAATTCACTCAAGCTGGGTACTACTTCCAGTTAACTATACCAACCGTAGATTAGTATTTTGAAATCAGTCGAAGTGACCCTTTCAGTGCTAATTTAAACTAAAGAACGTGAAAAAAAACATTTCAGTACTGTACAAATATTTAATATGGATATTTAAAGTACACTATGTGTGCATTACCCTAGGTGATTTCGATGCTGGTTCGAAAGGA
Organism: Rhagoletis pomonella; assembly: GCF_013731165.1. NCBI lineage: Eukaryota > Metazoa > Arthropoda > Insecta > Diptera > Tephritidae > Rhagoletis > Rhagoletis pomonella. Next base: position 1,622 of record NW_023475685.1, read on the forward strand.
CTGGTATGTTTAATTAACAGCCAAACTGTTTACGCAATACAAACTAAATTTTGGAAGCAGCAGCTTCTGGCAGAGCATATTTTCGATTTGAACATTTATTAGATTTTTCTTTGTTTTCCATCTTTTAGATCCTCGCTTTGGCATCCGGCGCATCCAGACCCTGTTGCGTTTTCTCTACCATAGTTGTCGTTTGCCTGAGGCATTTGAATAAATCAGTCGCTGTAGTCCCAATTTTCAGGTAACCGCATTCAAAAAGATTCCTAGTTATCTCACTAAGATATAATTCAATATTTTTCAGGAATTCAATTGGAATATACAACAGAGATCCTACATTATTTTTGGTTTCTACTATTTTGTTATATAATTACACAATTTCCCACTTATATTTTTGAACACATTGCCACATAGTTACCACCATGATCACTTAGTTAGCTTATTAAATCTTTGTTTTGGGAAACATCCCAGATCATGAACCTTTCCCTGACATTTCACATATACATATATGGAGCAGGTTTCGGTCTTTAGTGGACCAGGCACGTTTAATGATGTCACTCATTCAAAATTAGGGCCCGTCTGTGAAAACTACTTGGCTCAAATAATTATCTGAATGTTCAGCCGCCTACTTTTGGGGTTTGCTTTGTTTTGTGGTTATTAGGATCTAGAACTTATTGCGTTTAAGATCTCATGTATATATGCCCTTTTGATTCAATTTATTTTGAGCAGCTTCATCTATAGCGGAACCTTTATTTTAGACACTTTGGAAGATTTTAAAAAGTTTGAGAATACAAAATTTAGAAACAAAAATTTTAGATGAAACTTCCAGCAACCATATTTTCTGGAGCAAAAATTTCAAGGTTCGCGTGGCTTATAAAACGATTTTTTTAGTTAACATTTAAAAAAGAAATCGAAAATTTAAAATGTTTAAAGAATTAATGCGGGCAACGCTCTTACTCGTTTCGAATTGAATGAAATAGAATGGCAGCTGTTTTCTCTCCAAAGCTATACGCAATGAAAAAGCGAAAACAAAACACATCCATGCAAAATTTTAAATAGTCTTTTTTTACATTTCAGGGCCCCTATTCGGCACGCGGCACTTGCAATGCTTACTAATATTTCTTGGTTTATCGGTGACGCTGATGCAACGCGTCAACCTTTCGGTAGGGATTGTGCCAATGATGGATAAGAATTCAACCAATCCGGACTTTGAGGTATGACAACCGCTTATATACTAACATATACATGATATATTCCTTACATACACCTATTATTACATTCAAATTTCTCATCTTTCTCGTAGGAATACCAGTGGTCGGAGAGGACGAAATCCTATTTGCTCAGTGCCTTCTTTTGGGGCTACTTTGTTACCCAAATACCGGGTAGTCAGTTGGCGCACCGATTTGGTGGCAAAGTGATGCTGTTTGGTAGCATATCCCTCAGCGCAGTGCTAGCGCTGCTCACGCCACTTAGCGCTCGTATTGGTGATTGGCAATTACTGCTGGCGCTTCGCTTGACACAAGGTCTCATACAGGGTTGCATATTCTCTTCAATACATACA
>NW_023475686.1:0-3176 GCF_013731165.1 Rhagoletis pomonella
GGCAATATATAGCAGATACAGTAAGGCCACCCAAGTGGTCATCAATATGTATTGTAGTGTTATGAATGAACTCATCACTTTGCGATTCCAATTCATAGTGCTTTATTCTGTTACGAATGAGAATAGCTGTTCCACCTCGGGCTTTACTTTGTGGATGTTTACTATCATACAATTTGTACCCATTAATTTGAAAGTTACTAAATTGCGTAAGGTGGTTTTCAGATACAAGCAAAACGTCTATATGAAAGCGCTCTAGGAATATTTGTAGATAATTTTTATGCTGGGTTATCCCGTTCGCATTCCAAAAACAAATTTTGAGATTATTCATAGTTTAGCTAAAATGGTTTGAAGTAATAGATTTTTAATCAAATCTTGTACCATGCTCTGCATTGCCATCATTTGCTCCAGCATAACTTTCATAAAGTTGGTTATAGTAGCTTCTAGGTTACTACTATTCTGACCAAAAAGAGGTTGTGTCGGAGGAGTATTTTTGAGCATCTGTGAATATAAAGTAAAGTTATTAACATTCATTGGCGCAGACATTGGCTTAGCGGGTTCTGGTATGGGGTTATGCCTAATAGGAATATTTTTGGGAATTGTTTTCTCTTTCATTGAGATATAAACTTGACAACCTCTATAGTTAGCAGTGTGATTTCCACCGAAGTTACTGCACTTTTTGGAGTTAGGGTCCATTTTTGGTTTCACACATTCTTTAGAAGTGTGTATGTAGATCCCCACAGATAACACAGACACCAGGTAAGGTGCAGTAGCGACGTGTGTGACCAAATTCCTAACAGCTATGACATTGAACAGGGCCTCTACGCTTATGGGGTTCTTCTACGGAGATCTTACGGTGTATTAGATGTCGCAATCGATATATATGATGCACTTCCCCTTTCTTCAGATTATGAAAGTCAGGTCTAGCTCTATTTTGAACATCGGTTGAGGGACGTTTTCTTTATTTTTGATCTTGAAAACATTGCGCACCTTAAAACCTTCTTCCCTAATAGCATTTTCTATCTCTTGTGAGTTCACACTGGACTCGATGCCTTTTATGAAAACTTCTACTCCTCGGCTACTTTTAAGTTGACAGGTGTAATAAGATTTCTTACACTTATCAAACTCATTGGTAATTTTACGAAAAATATCTTCGTTTTGAGCCTGTACCTTCACTTCGTGTATATTACCCTTTTTAAAAGGAACGACATGAAAATTATTTTTCCCTACTAGTTTAAAGGGAGTATCTACCAGAGCATTAGAACTTTGTTAGTTGTTGTCGTAGATAAATAGGTGGAGGCTTGTATTTTTTAACTACCTGTTGGTTAGAATCATTATTCATATCAGCGAGAATACCAAAACGATTATTCTCCGCCGATGTAGATTTACCTGAAGAGACCACTTCCAAAATTTTATTTTTTTTTGGGCTTTGTTTTCCTTTTTGTCGGGTGTGCGCTTTCGCTTTATTAAAATGTAGCGATCTAATGGGCTGTTTTTGCTTACGCGTAAAAGCACATTTAGCGCATTTAGCCCTAAATGCTACTCTAAATGTACATTTATCAATACAAAATTCGTCACCTAAATGCAACTAAATGCAACTCCATTTTTGCATTAAGAATCTAAATGCTAAAAGCAACCCTGTGATCTTCCAAAATTTCCACGATTCGAACATGGTTTAATGAAAAAAGTGGCAACATTGCTTTTTCGAGTATACGGTCGCTAGCTGGGTTTCAGTGATCGCCGATCGAGATTTCATTTATTATTTTACATTATTTGGATAAAGAAAAGTTGCGCAAATTCAACATCAATATGATGCTGATAGAAATCTGGATTAGTTTGGGATCAGCTCTGTTTGTTTTGTTTCCTAATTAAGTGTTGAAATTATAATTGACTGCACCGACAAATGAATATATACACAAACAAATGTTCGGTTATGGTTAAAACAATTCAAGTGTTTGTATTGAATTTTCGGTTTAAAATTTATTTTTATTTTTTTCAGTAGGGGTTTTGCACATTATCTTTACCGTGAGAATTTATCGTAATAGATACGGATCTGAATAAGCGACTGGAACACGGCTGTTTGTCAAAAGCATACTATTTCGAACTCGCGTAAATGTACATTTGCTAAATGCGGTAGCATGAACGCTCTTCGAAAACATATGTTCGAAAGTGCTAAATGTTGCATTTTAAATGCAGCAAAAACGCTGTATTACCCAGTATGAACAGTAGCATTTTTTGCTTGTTTTTCTTCTTCTTTGTTTCAGCCGTACCTAAATTAGCGCGTTGAGCGTTTCGCTTGTATCTTTATCTCTCTCTGACGCATTAAATTTATATACGCTAGAAGAAGAGAGGCCGACAGGCTTAACGCTTGACGCGCTTATTTAGGTATGGCTCTTTGTTGCCGTCGAAGTATTAGCATCGGCAGCTGCGTTGTTGCCTGCATTGATCACTGCTGGGGATCAAGATGGTGCTCTTTGCTTGGCTGCATCTGCTGTTTGTGATGGGGTGTTGGCAGTATAAGACTTTTCTTTAGTGTTGTTGTTGCTGGCTTTGCTCTTTGGGCTGTATGCAGTAATTGTCAAATATGATTTCTTTTGCTTGCACTTTGCATTGAGTGCCTGTGCTCCTTAAGGGTGCGCTCTCGACACCCATCTCTCACTTAACTACCGTTCGTATTTTGTATGTAAACAATAATTTATTTATTTTTATACACACAATGTCTTATTGTTTATTTAGATACTTTTCGCGATCACGGTTTGATTTTTTATACTGCTGAGGGCAGTTCGCGACGACACAAAACTCCTATAATAGTTTAATGTGTCTTTCGATGATTAAGTATTATTAGTTACACGAATACAAATATGATTTTTTATGGAGCGAATAAAGAACACGTCCGTACTCGACCGCAACTGCAGAGCTAGTATTATTGTTAAATGCTTTACTACTGTTTCTGTTTTTATTGTTCTATTCTTATTTATGCACTTGTAGGATTTTTCTGCTATTGTCCTTTCTTCTGCAAGTGTTTTGAAAATTTCTTCCCATTTACCCATTGAAAAGGGGAGAAGGAGGGGCAAAAAAAAATCTAATTCTATCTAAACCTTATCCAGACCATCGGCACGGCTCTGGAATCTTTTTTTCAAAAATTTGTTATGAACTGAGTAAATTCTTAAAAACAGGCA
>NW_023475687.1:0-3176 GCF_013731165.1 Rhagoletis pomonella
GGCTTAGGCATCAGCGTGATCTGAAATTACAGTACGTGAGCTTTACTACATTCCTCGCCATTATATTTTGAAGCCTTCTAGTACTACAACAAAGTTGCGCGTTGTGTTCGATGCGTCTTGCCAGACAACGTCGGTCAAATCATTAAACGACCTAAAGTTTTTTGGTCCAAAAATGCAGACCGAATTGTTTCTACTTCTACTACGATTTCGATTGTATCGCTATGCCTTGACTGCGGATACACACTGGGGACAAGCGTGCTCAAAATTCAGTTTTTAAAAAAGGGTTTTTTGGAAAAATAAAAAGGCAGGTTTATTCCCCATTAAATTCTACATTTGGGGTAAGTTTTCAGCTTTCTATCGTTTTACGGCAGGGAGATATGCGTGTCCAAACTTGACAAATTTGAACAAATTTTTTTTTTTTTCAAAGCCGAGAAATTCGAATTGTTACTGTAAGAAAGCGGTATTATATTTCGTTATTTTGATTTTTCCATTACTTAAAATGAAGTTTATTTCTTTGGTATATTTTTTTAGAACTATATGTTTTAAAAAAATTATGTTTAAAAAAAACAACTAACCTCTGTTTTTTGCAAGTGTAATTTTCAATACCATTTTTTTTATGCGTAAGGCGCTTTTAAATTTGACAGTACTGCAATAAAGTATGTTCCTTCCTTCTTAAGAATTCGATTTCAAAACTAAAAGCACTTTGCGCATTTTTAAATTAATTGGTTTTAAAAATTACACCGTAATTTTAATTAAACACAAGAACATAAACTTCTTGTTAAATTTGATTCTATTTCATTTCGAACTTAAACTCTTCATTATTTTAAGGTTGCTCAATGAATAAAAAACGGATTTAGTTCTAACAAGGACTTTGAAATCTTTAGTGAGAAAAGGATTAGGTTCGAACAAGGGCTTTAAAAACTTTAGAGAGATCTATAGTAAGAAAACCAGTCGCGCCGTCAATTTAGAGGACGTTTTAATAGTTAGCTAGAGGGTCTCTCTGATTACTTGCTGGCACTTGTGCCAATGTCCACAAACCGGAGATCTTTCTTTCGTGAAGAAATGGAGTTAACAGAACTTGAAGCGAATAATATCAGTTTAACGGGGTTTGGATGGGATTTAGATTCCAACTGTGAGGAATAAGTGTCACAGTTTTCATTATATAGTGCTTATCATAATTATAATACACCCACATATTGACAAATTTTGACAATTTGTTGTATATTATTAAATTTTAATTTTTTTTTTAAATATAGTTTATTTCTTAAAAAAATGTAATAAATCTAAGATTCAAACTTCGTAAAAATATCGATGTATTTAGTTAGATATTTAAAAAAAAATCTTGAGTGTCAGTTTGAAGCAGCTAGGACTACCGTTGATTTTTAGCAATTTTTTTGGTGAAGGTGTCGCCCCTTTTTACCTTCCTTTTATTAGCTCGGGATGTAACTATGTAATATTGTTGCGCCTAAAAGATGCAGTGATTTCTATTCTCAAGTTACATACCTGTCAGTACGAATGGCAATTATAATAGCGAGGTTTTAGTTTTTTAAACTATAATTTTATTGAATGTGCAAAACACGTTGGTACCAGGAAATGGGCCATGTTATATCTAAAAATCTATTTGGATTTATTTTATTTCCATATAATAAAATCGTCGAACATACTTCGTATGCAAAAACGTAAGTGCTAGTTATTTCAAACTTGCACTTTGATGTACGGTAATTAAATAGGTTACAAAACTGCATACTCAAAATCCTTTTAATAGTTCTTATCATAACTATTCGACAACCACATATTGAAAAGTTTTGACTATTTATTTTATTTTATTTTAATTATTTTTTTATAAAAATATATGTGATATTTAAATTTATTCACGTTTTTATTTAGATACATTACTTAATTTTCAATATTTTGTATGCTAACTTGTAAATCTCTTTAGATTTAAAACATATTGGGGCATATTCATAGTCGAATTAAAGACAAAACTAAGTATAGTTTCGACTTTTTTGACAAATTTTTCTAAAAAGGCGTTTACAGAGAGCTGAAATTAATTTTACTTTCAACTTTATTTTGACCATGTACATATCCTATTAATTTTTTACATTACTATCTTTTATTACATAACTGATCTCTATATAAATGACTTCACATGCCATTCTCTTTGCTATTGATTACAACAAATACACTTTGTTACTTTTATTACATTTTATCGCTTTTAACTTAGTTCTAAGTATTGCAATTCATTGATAAATCTATCCGAATTCTTCCTGATTATATTGTAACCTAAACTTACCTATTTTTAATAAAATTAACTGGAGAAAGACTCTATAAAAAAACAAAGAGAGGAGAAAAGCCACCTTTCTCCAGACTGCAAGAGCAAACCACGTCCACGATGTGATTGAAAACTGTATTACTTATCCGCGTATACTTCAAGTCGTTGCATACATGCTTCGCATCATCCAGAGATCAAAGAAAAGTCTCAATAAATCTGTAGAATCAAACTCCCTAACTGCGGATGAATTACTCTATGCTCAGTACTGCGTAATATGCATCGTTCAGCTGAAATTTTTCGCGGAAGAAATTTGCCTACTCACAGCAAACTTGTGTACTCAAGGTGTGTTAACCCCATATTGCATGATGTCGAAGGCTTTCTTTTGCTTAAAGTCGGTGACCGTCTAGCGAATGCAAACATTGCCATTGGGCCAAACACATCCGATATTGCTGCCTACTAAATGTACGTTTACTCATAATTATGGTCACCACTTACATCAGAAAATGTATCATGCTGGTCCTAAGGCACTGGTAGCGCTTATTCGACGTAACTTCTGGATCGCCAACGGCCGGAATCGACCTAAACTACTTCAATAAGCTTGCACACGACGGACGTACTTTTATCGGCTCCGCTTATATTACTTGTAAATGCGAAAGTTTATATTTTTATTGCTATATTTGCGTATATCTTAATTCGTAAACTTTTCGGCAATTAATTATACTCTGTACACTGCGCTTACTTCTTAATTTTCAAATAAATTTGCTGTTGAATTTTCTTTTTTTTCGAAATTCCTAATGGCGCTAATTCGTCTAACAAACGTCGCCTAAGTAAAGATTCTCCGGCTAAAAAAAACAACAAAGTTGGATGAAGGTGTTACTCTTGCTGCCGTCTTTTCAAAATTAAA
>NW_023475688.1:0-3176 GCF_013731165.1 Rhagoletis pomonella
CTCGATGTACAATGTTAGCGACATGGTTACTTATAAGAAATTAATTGCAACTGATCTGAAGATTATTCACACGTCTCATTCCCTGGAGTTCATAAATGCTATCTTCAGTATTCCCGATGTTTATAAAAATGTTTAAGAGCTGTGCATTCAGAGTATTTGTAGAGTAGTCTTGCTGGAACAATATAGGAGTAGCTAGCTTTTGTGTAAACATACATATGTATATTGGGGCGGTTAAACTTTTTTGTCTACTTTGTTTCGGCCACTGGCGTATTCTACTGACAAATCTGAACAAAAAAATAACACAAACGGCAATAACGTAAATTTGTGTTATTTCCCAATTGAATGTGAAATAACACAAATTTGGTTTATTTCAATTCTCGTTGAGCAATAAGACCAACTTTTAAACTTAACAATTTGAGTGATAAAGCAAAATAGTGCACATAGGTAGTTACCCAGTTACATTTGAAAAAAAAGTAGTAGATGAACAATGGACGGATTTGTAAGTATACAGTTTTGAAAGTGCCTCCTTTCACAATTATGCGCTAGTGGCATTATAACCGTTTAGAAAAAAGAAGTATAATAAAATGACACCAGTTCACTTCTGAAACTGCTTTTTAATGACCAGGTAATGGGAATTATTGCGTATGGTGTTATTTTGCATGCCCCCCACCCATGGTGGAGTTATACCAAGTGAAGTAATATTAGAGTGAGAAGAAATATTTTGACACTGCCTTTTTTGAAAAATTGCCTTTAAAATTTGACTATAAGCAGTCGAATGTCAGAAAATAAAGCGAGAATTACTTCACCTGTTTATTGCGCCATGGTTCCATGCAAACATTGTAAAGTTTTCCAGCAATGTTTTCAACATATTAAAAAGCATGCAGATAAAATTCGTACAAAAGCGCTGTGTCCAATTTGCCGAGCAGTTAAAGTTAAAGGCGGCACTTTCCCTATATTTTGTAAGACTTTTCATAAGTAAAAATATTTGTTTAATTGTATTTTTGGAATAAACCAAGTTCTTTTTCCTTTTGTTAGTAAACTGTTTTTGTTACAAATAGTATAAATAAGCAATGGGAAATAAGGCAAAGTTTGTTTTATTTCCAACCTACTGTACTAATTTGATAAGTTATATGCGAGTCCGAATATATTTATAATAAAAGCCTAAAACGAAGGAGCAACTACATTGTAAAAAAAATAGTAACAAGTTATGGTTCTGATATTTCGGGCCCCTTTAAAAAGGCCGGGCCCCGGGGGGGTTAACCCCTTTGCCCCCTCCCTTTCGACGGACCTGTCTATAGTCGAAGTTCACATTGTGTAAGAAAACATAAACAAAATCGAATGAGGAAACTAAGAAAGCTATTTTGGGTGTCCAATTGGGTTAAGATGTCGATAGAAGATGCTAAGATGATGCACGAGTCGACCGGAAGTAAATGTGTATACCGCACTAGGGAGTGGAATACACTTGGAGGACATCTTATGAGACCTCTGTATTAGGCTGTCAGACCACTGCAGTGTCTTCCAAGCAAAGCTCGCTGCCCTTTGGCTTATCGAATCTCCTCTCAATCTTACTTCAATAACCTATACTCCAAAAGTCACACAGCTATGACTGCTGTGGAACTTCGTCTAGAATTGTGATAGAATGTAGAAAAGTTCTGAAAATGTTAGCTTCAAAGCCTTCTCCCAACGTTGTATGGGTGACAAGGCATAGATAAATGCAAGGTAACACTATGACAGATGAGCTTGCGAGAAAAGAAAGCACCTTGCCTGACGTAAACTCTTCTCACGATGTGAGCATACCGCTATTCACATGCGAGACATTGCTTAAAACATACTTATGCGAGAAGACAAATAAAAGATGTTCGCAAGAACCCACGTGAGGCATGCTAGCAGAATAGGCTTGCCGACCAATGTTGCATCTGCTGCGACGACGAAGAAATTGGGAGTGTGAAATACTACCTCTGTCACTGCCCTGCCCTTTTGTGGGAGAAAATACGCTCTTTTCACCACTACTTCTTTGTCTGTCTGGCGGATCTAAACGAAGCAGGCATTAATGAATTCTCGCGCTTTATTAACCTGATCAACTGGTTCTACTTTTAGGTTAATTGACGGGATCGAATACGAGGTCTCAACTGTTATCAAAACGGGCACACTGGATCTAAGTGTGCCTATCTCTAACTTTGGATACAGGCAGCCGCTTCACACTAACCTAACCTTACACAAAACAATGATGGCTGGACTTCCATATCTCCACTTACATATATGCGCCCCGAAGCTTGATAGTGGTCTTAAATTGCAGTTTCCGAATAACCGGTTTTCCAGTCAAGCACTAACGGTTTAAATCACGATTTGTCTATTTTAGAGGATAAAGATAAAGGCGAGATTCTGTATTTTTTGTCAAAACAGAGAGAGGAAATATCTATTCTTTTTACAGCGCTGAAATTCCTACTTCTAAAAATTCGTGAGTGTTTGGCCTTTATATGTATGTATACTAAATCTATCCATATACATGCATATAAATATTTTAATATCCTCGTCGTATTACAAAATTTTCGTCCCTGCATTTGCACATTTGTCATTCTTTGACATCTTTAGACAGAATGTTTTATTTAACACTGCAGGAAATGAAAAAGTCTTAAGTGCGAACTGCCGGTAAAGTCCAAAATCCAATGACAGTTTATTTTTATTTTTTTTTTTAGTTATAAAAACTTTTGTGAAATCTGAAACTAGTTGAAAATAAAACTTAAAATAGAAATGGCCAGAGGCACAGAAATAAGTCGGCAGTGTGGTGGGAATTTAACAAGTTGCATTCAAAGTTTTCACATGATGGAAAGTGGGAGGAACAGATAAATGCGCACACAGTCACACGTCCTCTAGTTGACCTAAGGTGATGGCCCTTATGTAATGTGTTGGCTGCTGCATGGCACGGCGTTCACCTTGCAACATATATTCAAGCATATATATAAACATTATTGCGCGCGTAACCAACACCTTACTTACTTACTTACTCGTACAAGTGCAACTACTTTGTGGCGTTTTTGGTAAGTGGATTTGTGTGGAGAAAGCTGCGGTGAGGTGTTAAGTATGCACGCGTATGTAGTTCGAAGGAATGAAAATTGTGCAAAAAAGAAAAAAAAAAATCGAAAGCTCGGGCTGCTAGCCGCAGGAAATAGCTAAAC
>NW_023475689.1:0-3176 GCF_013731165.1 Rhagoletis pomonella
GACTGTTAAAATAAATGAGCTAACATTTGCGGATTACATGTAAAAAACAAAAACGACGTCAATTTTTTTTGTACTCATAAGAGAGCTGAGCGAAGTAAAAAGAATAAACCTAACCCTTAAAAATTACATACAAAGCGAGCTCTTACTATATCTTTATCTACTTTAAACATACATATGTATGTATGTACATATATACATACATATGTACTACAGGATTCTAAATTTTTAAAAAGTCGGGTCAAAGGGTATTGTCGCACAACGGCAACACTGACGTCACCTATTTGCGTAGTGACATAATAGTGCAGCACACCCGAAAATGTGGGTTGCTGTCGGGAAACTGGTGCCCTCTGAATTACTGCCGTCCCTGCATTACTGCATCCTACTTGAACACGTAACGCCCTGTCAAAAATTAAAATTCCATTTGCTCGGCGCTAGCGTCGCGTTATTGTGGGATGCTTCATACAAAATGGGCACGTTCAGAAGGCGCAACAGCATTGTTGTGTACTTCTGATCAACCGAACAGTTGCGTGTTAGATGATCGTAATATTTTTCTGATCATTTCAGACAACATGTTAGTTGAATTTGACAGCTAATGTATCAAGCCGTTCAGAAGACTCATAACGATCACGGATTTTGTTAGCAACGGTTTGGCTCAACTGCTGCACCTTCTGAACCGGCCCATTGTATGGGCATGAGGATTTTTGACAGTTCCTTGGCGCTTGACGCGCCAATTTAGGGATGGCAGTTAGAAACTTTTCATCGTCAACTCCTTCCGATTGCTAAGGGTACCGTTCCCTCTGCATGAAAATATTTCTTGTTTGTAAATTTCATTCTTGCTTACAATGTTGCCTAATTTTCCTGTTTTCACACTTCGTATTCTGGCTTACTCACAACATTTTTTTTTTTCTGGTGATCATTGCGTCCCGGTGTTTCGACTATACGGAGGTAGGTGGAAATAATAGTGAACTTGCACCGATTTCGCTAAAACTTGACATGTGCTCTAATTTTACTTGGGAATAGATAATTATGAAATTTGGTAAAAATGGGATAATTACCATGCACTTCACTCTTATGGACGTAAACATTAAATTTCATCCGATTTCGATGAAATTTAGTTTGTACACTCTATTTTATTTGAAAACCTTAAATATGGGGAAGACGTTATGTCGGTCTACAACTCGCAAAAAATGTGGGCGCAGTCATTAAATGTAATGGAATTTCGGTTAATTTTTGTTTCTTGCTTTTCACTCTCAGAAAACAAAGGTTTTACGTTAAAAATTACGTCTGCCGATGCTTGGTGTGATTTTTCCATTCTTCGAAAAACCTTTTCGCGAAATAACGCAAAAAGAAGCTGAAATTGAAAATTAAAAAATTCGAAAATTACATATATGTATTTACAAAGTCGCGCGATAAAATCCAATTATATATTCGAAAAGTACATAAAATTCTCTAAAACATGCGTTTAATTTCAAGACCTGACTAACCAGTACTCACTTTTTTTTTACTAATATTCTTCAGCATTTACATTTCAGAGTCAATTTTTTGATTCGAGTATGCAGTTTTGTAGCCCATACAATTTTAGTACAGTGCTAGCCAAACAGAGGGACGAGATTCGACGATTTTTGTGACCCAATGATGAATTTTCTTTATGTGCAAATTTGGCTGGTTCTCAGCTTTGAAGATAGTTACACAGGCAACTAAAAATTGCAGTGTAAAAACTTGTGGAGTGTGGCAGCGCTAGTAGTAGTTATCGATAAGTAGTTTTCTTCTTTGTGTCATGATTTTTTGTGTAGTTTTGTTTTGGTTTTGTGTTGTGTCGTTTTGTACTGGTACATATTTTATTGAACAAAGGGAATTATGAATAAGTTCTTTAGCAAAACTTGTAAGTATGAACAGTTTTTAATGCACATAGTTAAGTTGCAGTTTGAAAAAAAAAAAAACAATTAAGATAAAAAATGTGATTTTATTGCAATTAAAACTATTTTTAAGTAGTTGTTTTCTAGGGCCAAAATTTGGAATTTCTTATATAAGTTAATTTTTGGAGCTTTACGGCCGGTTAAAACTATTCTTGTTAAAAGTAATGCTCAAGAAGCTGTCCTTTGACTTTATTTCTAAAAATCTATTTTGTCCTTTATTTCAAAACTTGATCATTGAAAGTACTTTTTTGATACGATATCATACATGCATGTACATTAAAGTGGTCCAAAAAAATTTTTTCCAAGATAGGGTTTGGGACACCTTCCAAAATTGTTCCTCTTGTTGAAAGAGGATGCTCATGATGCTCATACATATTTTACTCTAGAAGTATTGTGTACATATTTTAATAAATAAATTGGTTAAATAACCTAAGAACATTTCAAATTTAAATTATCTAAAAAAATATCACAAGCTTCAGTTGTCATGGCAACAATAGCTTTTTATGAAAATCTCCAATATTTTTGTCAGTTTCATAGCAATCTAGTAGCGCATTTCTAGGTCATTGAGCACCCTGTATTGGTTGCAGTAGAAAACTGAAAGTTGGTATAGGTATTACAAATATCAAAAGGAAAAAACTAAGGGGGTGCCCGTTTTCTAGGATGAAAAATTTTTTCCCCATACAAAAATTGGACCACTCTAATATACATATACAACCAACATTCAAAATGATATTCTAACTGACGTATGAACAAAATATATATTTATGTAGAATGTGCAACACCCCGAAAAAAAAGAAAAAAAAAAACAACGTCAACTTCTCGTGACTTCAAACTTGCACTTTATTTAATTTGTCGATTGTGATATTGTGCACTGTTTACAGATACCAAATTTGTTGTGATTTTTTGAAAAGCCTCCCATCTCCATATGATTAACATGAGCTCTTGGAAATACTTTGTTTATTTCGTGTTCTGACAAACGCGAAACTTCGAGCTAAAACACCTATCGCAAAATCCTTCAAAAGTGTCAAGACTCAAAATTGGCCATTTGCTAGAAAACCCTAAAGACTATTTCTTAGCAATTACAAAAATAAAAACTTTTGAACTGATCCACGTTTGAAGAACTTGTGTGATATGTACACACTTACATACATATGTTTGTATATGTACATAAGGGTGGTACAAAGAAAGTGAAATCGAAATTTTAATGCTCTCACCCCTAGGATCGTTCAATATCGAAAAAAGTAGACACCCTTGTTTTTT
>NW_023475690.1:0-3175 GCF_013731165.1 Rhagoletis pomonella
TTTTTCATCACTTTATATAAAATTACGATTCTGTTTTCAAATGTAAATAAATTAATTTGTCAAAAATGTTTCACTGTGAAAACTTTTTTCAAAAAGTTTTGTGGCTGTGAAAAGTAAGGGTTGGGCATTTTTCTCAAAACCATCATCTTATGATAAAGAATATCATTGTCTTTAACTCGCATAATTTACCAAATAATTACACTGAGGGAAAAAATTTTAGAATTAAAAAAAACGTGCTAAATTTAAGAAAATACGCATATGAAAGAGCACCAACCCAACTCGTTTTAAATTTAAGTATATACGTTATAAAATATGTGGTGGGAAGAAAAAATAGTTATTTTATGTTCCGTCTGATGGTAAATGAACCCGGACCCTCTTGGCCGCAACCAATTGTATGAAGCGTCTTTGCACACTCCGCTACAGCCGTACATGTGAATGTGTTAATGTTGAGTTTGAATCAACATCACAGCGCGCGATTAGAGAAGCTCGCTGTTAGTTGTTAGATCCCAGCATGTTCGGGTTCGAATGCCGTCAGAGGCAACATGTATTTTTTATACCCGAGCGCACTTCTGCACAAGGGTATTATAACTTTGTTCACATAACGGTTGTTTGTAACAGGCAAAACGAATCGAGATAGATATAGACAAAAATGTATACATAAATGATCAGAATGAAAAGAGAAATCGATTAAACGGTGACTGTCTGTCCGTCCGTCCGTCCGTCTAGTGCACACGATAATATAAATTACGACATTGAAGTAAAACCAGAAGAAGTGTTGGAAAGATTTCTCAATAAGGGCAACCACCGCATCGATTTCTGTATTTAAAACACTGGTTTACACCAAAAATGTTCTATGGATGCCACTATCCAATTTCTATGTAGAATTTCTCGGTGACTCCGAAATTTGGGTTAAATTTTTTTTCTATGGCTACGTTTTCGAGATATTTGCAATTTACCGTTATTCAGCTTAAAGCAGAAATTGGTTCCTTTTAATCACGTATATCTTACGAACCAATTTAAAAATCTTAATATAAAATACGGCAAATGAAAGCTAATAAAATTCTCCGCATATGCATCACTTTTCGATTGGGCTTATAGTTTCTGACAAATTAATTAATCATTCCAGCTTTTTTTTTTATTTTTTAATGAAAAAATTAAAAAAAATCAAACTTTACCTATAATTTTAAATTTTGAAATCTGTCAACCCTATTTTTTTTTAATTTTTTACCACAAACCTACAAAAAACATCGAGTAGAATTCAAAAAAAAAATTAAACACATCCATTGAGCTGTTCGTGCGTGATGTAGTTATGAAAACATAATATTATCGGTTATTAAAACACCCATACAGCCGATTTCTTAGTTGATAAATAACCATAAGTTAACAAATAATTAGTAAATCAATAGCTATCTGCACAATGTTGGCGAATTAACTATGAGTTAATCATCTACACTCAGTACACTGAGAAACTGCCAAGAAGAGATAACCTTTTGATTGTAATTAAACATCCACTGAGAAATCTGGTGTTAGTAAAATTTTTAAGTTGAATAAGCATCGTAGTATTATTTCTTGAAGACTTCTCAAGGGAAATAGTCTTAGTCGATCAAAAAATATTTATTTTTAACGATTGTATAGCAATTCTACGAAAAAAATGTATTCAAATGAAAAAAAAAACTTCAAAGCCCCGGCGGCACGGGGAAATATTAACTGATTTCGAAATAAAAAAATACATGTCTCCTTATTTTTGATAATCTTCAGATCTGGGAAGTGGCTTGAGGAAAACAATTTTGGGCCACCCTAATGTACATGAGTATGTACATATGTATGTATTTATGTGCATATGG
The DNA here is from genome assembly GCF_013731165.1 of Rhagoletis pomonella. NCBI lineage: Eukaryota > Metazoa > Arthropoda > Insecta > Diptera > Tephritidae > Rhagoletis > Rhagoletis pomonella. The sequence continues at coordinate 1,845 of NW_023475690.1, forward strand.
AATACATTTCATATGCAGAAGTGTACTTTTCTTTTTTTTGTTCATATGTTTGTATGCAGTTACTTTTAATTTCATTACTTTGTTCATTAGTCATTATGATTTCATTCACTGTAAAAATTAGATTAGATTAATTTAATGCCCAATGTTACCGTCAAGTATCGTCAATTGTATCATTGTAATCTTTAATATCACAATTTAAGAGCAAAATATAAAAAACCAAAAAAACTCACAACCTCATTGAAGGACAATGACCTCGGGACAGGGACGTACCTATGAGGGGAGAGGTTTTGGGGGGCGGACCAACGGAGGAAAAGTTCCTCACTCAAAAGGTTTCGTAATGTCGTGATTTCTTATAGGGCCCTCCCCCCAAACATTTGAATAAAAATTAACATTTTGTTAACTTTTAAAAATGTTATCGTTTCCATCGCTTGTATTGTAGGGCGATCTTAAAGTTCGTTTTTCCATTATCTTTCATTCCTTAATGCACATTTCCAGCCGCGAATGCTAGCACTGAAAAGTTTTTCTATTCTTTGCGTCGAATCAAAACTTGGCTCAGAACAACAATACTCCAAGGGAAAATTCCTGTTCTTTGAAATCGTGAAATGAAAACATTTTTTCATCACTTTATATAAAATTACGATTCTGTTTTCAAATGTAAATAAATTAATTTGTCAAAAATGTTTCACTGTGAAAACTTTTTTCAAAAAGTTTTGTGGCTGTGAAAAGTAAGGGTTGGGCATTTTTCTCAAAACCATCATCTTATGATAAAGAATATCATTGTCTTTAACTCGCATAATTTACCAAATAATTACACTGAGGGAAAAAATTTTAGAATTAAAAAAAACGTGCTAAATTTAAGAAAATACGCATATGAAAGAGCACCAACCCAACTCGTTTTAAATTTAAGTATATACGTTATAAAATATGTGGTGGGAAGAAAAAATAGTTATTTTATGTTCCGTCTGATGGTAAATGAACCCGGACCCTCTTGGCCGCAACCAATTGTATGAAGCGTCTTTGCACACTCCGCTACAGCCGTACATGTGAATGTGTTAATGTTGAGTTTGAATCAACATCACAGCGCGCGATTAGAGAAGCTCGCTGTTAGTTGTTAGATCCCAGCATGTTCGGGTTCGAATGCCGTCAGAGGCAACATGTATTTTTTATACCCGAGCGCACTTCTGCACAAGGGTATTATAACTTTGTTCACATAACGGTTGTTTGTAACAGGCAAAACGAATCGAGATAGATATAGACAAAAATGTATACATAAATGATCAGAATGAAAAGAGAAATCGATTAAACGGTGACTGTCTGTCCGTCCGTCCGTC
>NW_023475691.1:0-3175 GCF_013731165.1 Rhagoletis pomonella
CAAGGTACATTGAACAGGTAGTATCAGTAGAGCAGCTGATTTGATTTATTTTCAAATTATTTGGTCTCGAAAATGTCAAATATTTTTAATTTAAAAATTCTGAATTGTTAAAATCCATTTGCATGTGAAACCTTTTCTCATACAAAACAAGCGATTGAATAGCAGCTTTTGGAACGTTGGCCCAACTCGGCAGCACGACCGCTGATTACTGGGCCTTGCAAAGGATGGATCAATGCTTCGAGAAGCAAACAAATTTACTAGGAAAGAAAGTTGCATCAATTTTTATTTTTTCCAATTTAAATTTTATATTTTTTATAATTTTTTGTATTTCACATGGCACGCTTTGATTTAGAAGAAAAAATTCAGAACAGTTTTTGACACTTTCGATACCAGAAGCAACAACAAAATACACGCAAATGTTGTTTTTGCTCTACTGATACTACCTGTTTAATGTGCCTTGAGTCACACAATAAGGAAATGCAATACTATGGTAAGAAGATATATCGTACACTACAATGTATATGCGATCAGAAGGAAAAAAAAACTAAATGAAATTAAACGTCATAATTCTGAGATGGAAAAGATGCGAAGAATAGAAATTGAGAGCCTCATTGAAAATAATACAAAGACGTTAGAGTTAAAGGAACTAAAATTAGAAATTCTAAGAAAAGGCAAATCCAAAAATTAAGAGCCTAATTTTTATAAGACTTATGCCCGGTTGATTGGTGCAATTTCAAACTTATCAGCCTGTTAAAATTTCAAATTACACAATTTTTCCGGAAAATATGTAATTTTAAATTTTAAGAGTATGATAAATTATAAAACTGATTGGTGAAACCGAGCATTATTTTTTAATTTTTTTAAAGATCTCGTTTTTTCATATTTTTATTTATATAAAGAGCTTTGTTGAATTAAAGGCCAATTTATGAAACTTACTGTAATGAAATGTTTATGTTTGTGTTTTATATACATACAGTCATGTGAAAAAGAGGAGGGACACGATATTCTGACTATTTTTCGTTTGCTTGTTTAATGTTAAATATGTTTTTTTTTTATAAGAATACAGCTCGTTATCTAGCAACAACTATATAAGTCCAAATTTCGAACTCGTAGAAAAATTCAGCAAAATTTTACAACAAACTTTTTGTTCAGAATTTCAAGAAGAGTTCTAAGTATGCAGTTTTATAGCCCATTAAATAAAGTGCAAATTTAAAGTTGGTGAAAAATCCCGTTGCTTTTTGAAAAAAAATTTTTTCGACAATTTTTTTTTTTGTATGGAAGAAAATGCGTGACACCGTCAGAAAAAATTTTTTATCAAAACTTAACGAGATTTTTCACCAACTTTAAACTTGCACTTTATTATGCTAGAATTTAATGGGCTATAAAACTGCATACTTAGAACTCTTCTTGAAATTCTGAATAAAAAGTTTGTTGTAAAATTTTGCTGAATTTTTCTACGAGTTCGAAATTTGGACTTATATAGTTGTTGCTAGATAACGAGCTGTATTCTTATAAAAAAAAACAAATTTAACATTAAACAAGCAAAAGACAAATAGTCAAAACTAGTCAGAATATCGTGTCCCTATCTTTTTCACATGACTATCTTATATGTAAATAAGATAGGAAATTATCTTGAAAATATTTTTAAATAAAGCTAAATAAAGAATTTAAATTTGTATTCTTTGCTCAAAGGGGGAAGGTACTACTTCCTTCGACTACTGGTTGATTGTCTTCTGTGGAGATTTCACTGAAATCTTCATCAACAGATGGGTTAGAAAAATTTACATCACTTTTGTAGTGAATGCAAATATTATGCAAAGCTGCGCAAACGTTTACTATTTTACTGCCTTTATAGGAGCATAGTACAACTCTCACTAGCACTTAACAGGCACCTCCATCGGTTTTTAAGAACACCATTTCTTCTTTCGATTATATTTCGACAGCGTGTGTGTACTTCATTAAATTTGGCCTGAGCTGAACCACTTTCAGGTGTTCTGTACGGAGTAAGTAGCCAAGGCTCTAGGGGGTACCCAGCATCTCCTGAAAAGTTTGAAATTGTAAATTGATTTTTCGTTGGTTTTAAGCTATTACCTAGTAGCCAAACTTTGTTGTGGGTTTGCAAATAGTTTTGTTCCATTTCAAATCTTAAACTGGTTATGTTCCATATAAAGGCATCGTGACATACACCAGGGTGTGTAGCATCAATAAAGCGAATTCTCAGATGGCTGTCACATACCTGAAAAAAAAAACATTTATGTAAACCATTATTTTTATTTTAACTTAAATTATGGGGATTCATGGAAACACACTTACGAGCATAACATTCAAACTGCAATTGCCTTTTCTATTGTAAAATTGATGAATGTTTTTTGAAGGGGATATTATGTTGACGTGAGTTCCATCCACACATCCTATAACTCCTGGTATTGCAAATTTTGTATAAAAATCGTGTGCAATTTGGCGTTGCTCTTCTAAAGTGGGCCAACTTATCCATTGTGGACAAAGCAATAGCTGCAAAATACTTAGCACTTCTGACAGTACCTCGCTAAAGGAAGTCTGAGTTAAACCCACTTCATGGTCCTTTCCAACGCCTTTCTGATGTCCTCCCTCTGCAAAAAAGCGCAAACATGCGCACAATTTAACAATAGGTGGAATTCCAAATTTCTGCTTCAATGGCGGCAAGGAGTTAGTAAGAATATCCAGCAAATACTTAAATGCGGGCTTATTTAGCCTGTAATATTACCGAAAACTGAAATATAAGAAATTTAAAGGGTTGGAATTGTCCCTTAATTGCCTCCTGAGCGCTCTCCCGTTCAAATTCTCCTCACGCTCGCTCAATAGTAACCTAAGTGCAATGCTAAACATGTTGCTAAATATTTTTTTGGGCTCTATTTTTACTTTATTTTAAAGAATTTTATGCTTGCTTACAAAATTAACACAGTAGCAAGTAAATAATTTCGTCACAATTAATTCACCATAGAGTATCAGCTGATTCGAAGTGAAATTTTGTTCGGCCGAAATTGTGGATAGGCGGAATAATTTTACCCGAATAAAAAAAGTTTCGGCGAAATTTTTTCCGGGTGAACTTCTCGATAAGGGTGAATATCTACATGTACTATTTATTCTGTTTGTTGGCACTATATCCAAACACAAGCGCATCTTAAGTGTCTTAACA
>NW_023475692.1:0-3174 GCF_013731165.1 Rhagoletis pomonella
CTTAGAACATTGTTAGCTTCATATACTTTGCATCTATCCCATTCAATTTTTAACTTTTGCAAATTCATTACTTTCTCAAATCGTTTACCATCAATTTCTAGCAATGCATTGTACACAGCTGTATTATTGTGGGATTTATAAACTTTTATACACTTGATGCAGCTCCCATGCAAATTGTTTTGGTTTTTTATGTTTCGAGTTATTATGTCCCCGTCAAGCATTTCGATATTTTTCTCGCTTCCCCACTTTCACACCGTATTGCCACTGCTCCATTCTGCCTATTATATATTCCGCTCACACCTGCACTCAACGTTGACGGTTTGATTATTGTTTTTACTGCTTTCGCAGTCAGCGCGCAATTAGCGATACGAAATCAGCTGCTGGATTACCTACAGTGATGGAACAGTTGGTACAATCGTACCTTTATTTAGTTTGAAAGTACAGTCGGTACAAACACACAATTTTAGGTACATTTGCAACGTAGCCAAATAACTTCTCATGAAATCAGTTCTTATTTTTAATGACATTTCAATGCATTTTCTGGTGTTGGAAACTGGTCCAATAGCATCCCTCCTTTGTGAAGGGGCATACAAATGATATAGAAAGGTGGTCACAGTAACGCAACTGTAGTTGATTTCACTAGATAGACGGAAAATATTTATTTTTAAACGTCAGATCGAAGAACTCGGAGGAAAGTAACTCACCTTTTCTACAATATTAGGGGTATTCACCAAATTGAGCAAGTGGGCTGGCACTCTGGCAAAAGGGCAGATGGGCTCAAGCAACGACTGTTGTCAACTGTCGTTGCTTGAGCTCATCTCCTATTTTGCCAGAGTGCCAGGCCACTTGCTCAATTTGGTGAATACCACTATAGTTTGGTCTCGCGCTGCTCCAAGAGATTGGCAGTTAATATAATTTTAATTTTTGGTATGATAAATTGGGTAACAATTAAAGCTTAAATCGGTGAAAAGATTCTTAATTGCCTATTAGGTGCCTATTTGTACATAGTCTTACCGTTTCGTTCCCCATATTAACTTTTTCTTCAACAAGTTTTGCACATTTGCTTTCATTGCTTTAAGCAGTCCTAATAATTCAGTGTAATTATTATGCGCCAATTTGATGTAGTCAATACATGAATCACAGAGAAATTTTAGATTGGCGTGCTTCAACAGGGCATCTACCTCTTATTTAGAAATGCGAACACATTTAGCATAAAATACTCCTCCATAAACTCCACTACACGGAACGGTGGCATCCGCGAGCTGAATTTCCATTTTCCGCACTTCAAGTCCATTTCAAGGCTCTTTCACTGCAATCATACCGCCTTATACGAGCCGATTAAAACTCATTAATCTTCCTACACTTGCCAGTCGCAGGCAAATCCTTGGTACAATTTTTATAGTTAAATTACTGACAGGCTCAATTTCAAGTCCGCTTCTTCTGGGTGAAGTTAGCATTAATGTTCCCTCCCGGGTATCAAGACACTTTTGTCTCCTATTTCTGAAAGCTTCTAAAACTAATTTTGAATTGCACGACCCACCCCGTTGCTTATGCCAGGATTTTAACATCCATCCCAGCACGTTTGATATATCAGATCCTCTTTTCAGTATTAAGAAAGCGGAACTCTCCTCTCTCAATAAATGAATTATTAACAAAAAGACATAAAATCAGCTGATGAATTTAGTTCTGTAGCTGAACAGTTTAGATATCGACACTTAACAAGCTGCTGCCTATCGTGACTCGGCACAAAAATTGAAAATACTGGTTCCGTACGTCATGCGGACTGCGCACCTCGCTCGGATGGGCGGGAATGGAGGGTAAAAACATTGGCGCGTATTCATAGTCCAGCAACTAAGTCGAAACTAACAAAGTTGCAACTTAAATTTAAGTACCAACTTAAAATTTACCTCTATTCATAGTCGCATTTCAGACTTCTACTAAGTAGTTTCGACTTAGTTTACGATATAGCAAAACGAGTGTGAAAATGTATCGATTTTTCTTTACGATATTTTGGAAAAATTACATTTTTATTAAATAATATCAAGTTTGATCATCCGTTTATGTAATTTTTTATTTCCATTGCATGATTATGCAAAAGAATAAGGTATCATTTTCTTGTTAATTGTGTGAAATAGCCAGAACAACCGCAGTGATGTGAAGTCGATGTTTATCGAAAGCATGCTGTGAAACATAAAAATAGTAAATATCTAAATGTTATGGACAATTTTACTTTAAAAAAACTAGCGTGAAACTGACTTATTATTTGAAAATTTATCTAAATTATTCAATTATAAAATTGTGATGTTGCTTTATTCGAATTGTAATACGCATTTAATTTCATCTTCCGATTAAAATGGATCGCTCTTTGTAAATCTTAATTGGAGATTATTCAATATTATCAAAATCGCCCTCTACCAGCTTAATTTTTACACATTTCGTCTGTTTTCCCTTAATTTGATAAAATACTTCCTCCTAGTTACGACTTAGTTGCAGCTGCAGCCGAAACTAAATTTTAAGTTGGTACTTAGTCAGAAAACTCGAAACTAAGGCGACTATGAATAGCTTTAGTTGTGACTTAGAATAGTTTCGATTTAGTTGAGTACTAAATATGACTATGAATATGCGCCATTGGGATTATTATTATAATTAAAAGTAAATACGCGCCATTTTTCGCTACTTTGATTATTTCAATTACTAAATAATTGATTCGAATCATCCGCCAACAAAACGCGTCCGTGTTGCCGGAGAAGAGTGGCAGAACTTGTTTCTGCGTAGGCGGCCTTCGGCCGCGCTTAGATATCATAACCCTTACAACGCAGAAATCTCATTTGTTGCCGGAGAAGAGTGGGAGAACTTCTTTCTGCATAGGTGGCTCTCGGCCGTGCTTAGGAATCATAACCCTTACTACGCAGAATTCTCCTTTCTGTGTTGCCGGAGAATAGTGACAGAACTTCTTTCTGCGTAGGCGATCTAAGGCCGCGCTTTGGGATCATAACCCTTATGTTCATTATTCACAAAGGATTTCTTTCCATATGTGCGCAGGGATCATAACCCTTACTACGCAGAATTCTCCTTTCTATGTTGCCGGAGAAGAGTGGCAGAACTTCTTTCTGCGTGGGCGGCCTTTGGTCGCGCTTAGGGATCATAACCCTTACTACGCAGAATTCTTGCTGG
>NW_023475693.1:0-3174 GCF_013731165.1 Rhagoletis pomonella
TGGCTGCTGAACATTGGGCAGTGCGGTAATGTCTTTATGTTTCTCCGTAAACGCAACGGCAACGTTTCTTATTGCGGAAGAGGTCAGCTAAAAAGCTCAGTTGGCTTGCTTCATTATGAGACGCGGCCTCGCTAGAGCGGCTCTTCTCGAATTGTGAACCATAACACATTGATTATAGTTTTTGTCGGTGTCTTCTTTCGCGTCCCGTTGACGGAGTGCCCGCCCGGATGAGCGCAAAACAGCTGAATGATAAGTTGTAATTAAGAGCAGCTGCCATAGCGAACTGGTGGAAACAAAAACATAGATAGCCGTGTATGGGTTTTTCTTTTAATTTCGAACTGGAAGGCGTTGCGTCCTTGAATATGATTTGCGGCTCATCACAAGCGACCTTGACACAGCTCCACACCAAGCAGAAGGTAATAGAAACCACCGCATAATAAACTGCAGTTATTAATCGATACACACGCAGTTGTGTATTTTAATCAACAAGTTGAGAATATCAGACAGGTGTTTGGACTTAACTTACATTCGAAAAAATGACGAGTTAAGCGATTTAAAATGCCGCTCAAAAGTATCTATCTGAAAAAGGCGCACAATAGATCCGCCACTCTGGTCGTTTAAGCAACCGGCTGGAGCCCAATGCTTATTTCTTCGCTGGCAGAAAACGGATAAGTTAGTTGCCAATTTGGTGGAACGCTCATTCATGCCCACAAAAACGCCTCCGCATCAGTAACTACTCACTGACTACACATAGCCCTTTTACTGAGGAGCTGTGATCCCTTCTGTGAAGCTGGCTACCTGACGCTTTTGCAAACTTTCGTAATTAACTTTTGTGGTTTCAAGCGAAACTTTTCTGAGGAACACGAACCATACGCACGACGCCCTTTGCACTCTTCAACAGAACAATTTTCACATTTGTATGTATGGACGTACGTGAAACCCATAGAAACGCACGTCCGCATACGTAAGTTGAAAGAAAGGCTGCGTGTCTGCATTTGCCCCCTGCAAACAAAACAATGTTGCACCACGTAGCAAATGTCACCTAACGACGACGAGCTGCCAACAACAAAGTTCGATCCACTTACCCTTTGCATTCCGGACCGCACATTGTCGCTCCACAACGCACAATCAAGCAGCAAACTAAATCACTTACCACTCAAGTGCGGTGCAAGGCGCAAGCAGCGAGGAATTGTGGCTGGCGGCGGGCCAGCCAGCCGGCTTTCTTTGTGGCACTTAATGCTGGTTGAGCTGTTGTTGTTTCGCAGACAAGTTGCAAGCAACTCAAACGGAAGTAGAAGTTGAAGTTGCAAGAAAACAAGTGTTGCAAGTTGTCACGTGGAAGGGGCCAGCCCAAATGACACCTACGCCCCGCCCCCCCTTGTTCGCCACAACCGCACAACCCCACAACTTCGCATTCATTCCACAAATAGTAGAAACTTTTCAGGCGCTCCAAATAAGCTTTTCGCTTGCCGCTTGGAATGTGTAAGTGCGGGAGTGAAGGGGGGCGAGGGGTGAGTGAACACACTTTTGGTGCCATGTGAAAAGTTGCGAGATAAATTATAAAATTCAATACTTTTGTAAAAGTGTAGCAAACTGCGAACAAGCGTTGGCGTTTTCAGATCGAAGTGCAAAATTTTACCCTTCAATAGCTTTTGAGGCCAAAATATGTATGCCGCTGCTACTATTTCAAATTCTATTCTTAAAGTTATTACAGATGGGGCTGTAAGCGTGAAAGGTGTGAACATGCCAAGTAAGCAGAGGGACATTTCGAAGCTCGGTAAGAATCCGCAAGTCCCAGAGCAAGATCCATAGCAATGATTGTACGGGAACCCGAAATAAACAAATAATTCAACGCAATTTAAATTTTTACAACTCGTTCACTCCACCTATTCGGGAGAGTGCTAACTCGTCTGGCAGGGTTCAAGCTGTGTTTCAGTGGTTGCACATAAACAACACTTCAATGGCATCTGTTTTGCAACTCCTTGAAATTGTTGTGCCAAAGAATTAAAATAAGTAGGCATTTTAGGCATTGCTAATGTGACCAACTATTTCATACATAGCTCAAAGAAGTAAAGGAACTGAAAATCAAAAATTGTATGATAGTAATGAGAAAATGCTAAAAAGCAGAATATGCATAAACGGTAACAGTGTACCAATTCAACAAATAAATTTTTTATTCTTATAAAACAACGCACTCATTCCCAGAGCGTACAGAGACAAGTCATGTAAAGGGTGAACACACCAAAACTGCGACACTTTGGGAAGTTTATAACTTACCCAAAACGAATTCAATATTTTGAAATTCAAATGCCATAAGCTGACCACATGACCTTAGTTGGACGTAGAAGAAATTTCATTTGAATTTGATTCCTAGTTGAGTTAAAAATGACAACCGAGTTAGAAACGAGACAAACCATTTTGCACGAGTTTATAAATGATCCGGCCTCAAGTACACGTAAAATTGCTAAAAAATTAAATATTGCACTATTCGACAGTTTGCAGGGTTTTAATCGGTACAAATAAGGCCTGGCAGTTACGAGAAAACTAGGGAGCGGGGGTTAGCATGGTCAAAGTGATAAAAACAGTGCTCGGAAGGTCCTCAGTGCGTTTTCGCGAGATCCGAAGATTTTGTCGCGTTACGTTGCAAAATCCGTACGGAGATCGCAGTTTTTCGTACAAAATGTAAAGCGGAAAGCTTCATTGAGATGTTCTACAGCTCAAACAGCGCCAGACCGAGGCGCAAAGTAGAATGTTGCAGTTCGGAAGTTGTATGAATTCTAAATTAAAAAATACAACTGCATTGTTATGGACTACGAAACCTACTGCTATAAGAATTCAAAATATATTGCAGGTCAAGATTTTTATACTGCCGCAAGTCGTCAAGATGCCCCTGAAAGTTGTAAGCCGAAAATGAGGTCCAAATTTCCAAAAAACCACATGGTTTGGCAAGCTATTTGATCCTGTGGCCGTAAGAGCAGCCCTTTTTTCCCCATCCGGGACAATGAATGATCAAGTTTATCGGGATGAGTGCCTCAAAGGCGTCTTCTGTCATTTATCAACAGATAAGGAGTAGGCCACTGTTCTAGGCGGACATGGCAAGCAGGCACTATGCCAAGGACACATTGCCGTGGTATAATGCAAATAACATCAATTTTGTACCTCACGACTGCAATC
>NW_023475694.1:0-3174 GCF_013731165.1 Rhagoletis pomonella
TTCTCATATCAGAGAAACGAAGTTTGATCGGTTCAAACCCAGTTAATTCTAATGCTAAGGAAAATGATATTATAAAAGAGTTGGAACAAGAAATTAATTTTTGATAATAAAATGTTATAGTTATGAAGTATTAAAGTAAATGAGCGATATGTACATACGCACATACGTTATTATCTGAAGTCTGCTTTTATTTTCATTAAGGGTGCATGTAGGAATGAATTAAATTTTAGTTATTGAAAAATTTTGCTTTTCTTATTTACAATGAAATATATATGTAAATATAAGAACGATTTTTATTTATTAAGTAGTTATGGAAAAATCTAATTATTGGTTATTTTCAATAAATTATAAAAAAAAAAATGTAGTAAAACATACATATTTACATGGCATTCTTTCTAATTCTTTTGCTTCCGTTTATCAAAAAGCAAATATTTTGCTTTGGGACAATAGCAAACATTCGAATATTCACTGTGTCTCATCAGATATTCGCACCAGCGTGTCCAGATTTTTAAAAACAAAGCGCAATTTCTGCAAAAAAAAAAACGCCAAAAATTGCCTTTTTTTGAAATAAAATTCATGAAATCGATTTAACAAATCTTTATTTTAAAAGTTAGATCTTGTTATCATATAGTTTTTAAAACCAAAAACTAATATAATACCTTCAGAAGGTAATAATAAATAACACAAATCGCTTATATAATAGTGATGTACAAACAATTTTCTTTACAAATACGCATACTTTTTAAAAATATGTGTTTCAAAACATTTTGCAATAGGACTGCGCAATTATTAAATTTATTATTCATATTAATTGATTAATCGCACAATCCGCTTTAAAGAGCTCGGCGCTAAAAATAAAATAAAAACCTATAATAAGGCGAGATCAGCTATTTCCACAATTTCATCAAAATCACCTATAGTGTCTGAATTATTTACATTTCGTTTGTTGTCCTATATTGATTTATTCAACCTTGATAATATACTGTTTGGTATTGGAAACGTTTTGCACTATTAGCCTTCATATAAAATTTTATTCGAACTATTGAATTAAGGCTTTCCAACCTCATCCTATTTCGAATCTTAGTTTTTGTTGAATTCATTACGGAAAAAACGCGCTCAACAAAAGCATGTGAGTGCGGCAAGGATAATAATATGAAGGCTATTTATTAAGCAATTATCCAAAGTTCTTCAGAGTCGGATGGAATGGTTCTGAAAAAAGTTATTCCATGGGAAAGTTAAAAGATATAAATATTCAGTTTCCGCTGCTTTTCTTTCCGTCAAAGTCAAATAGTGAATTGGCAGGTCCCTGAAACTCGCTCTCTTGTGATTCACACACTTTTCTGGTGACAAAATCAAAGCTTTTTGAAAGTATTTAATTGACTAGGTAATCGTTTCAAAAGTTCTTCGATTAGGGTGATAAAAAATATTTGTTGTTGTTGGTGTTGTTGTAGCGGCTACAACAACCCCGCCCAGATCGGCTGATATCTCAGTCGTTGTCGTCGAGTTCCACTAACGGCAGCCCCAAGAAGCGTGCAGCTTCTATGGGGTCGGACCACAGGGACGTCGCCGTTAGGGTTGTGGGGTTTCCCAGGCATGAGAGATGTTTCGGGTCGTGAGGGGTCTCTCCGCATGCCGGACATTCGTTCGGCACATCCGCATTTAGCCTAATCAGGTAGGAGTTTAGCCTGCTGCAGTAGCCAGAGCGAAGTGGGGCCATTGTTGTCCTGGTCTCCCGAGGCAGATGGAGCTCCGTCGCGTCAATGTCCGGTGTTTGTGTGCCTAGAACGGCATTCACAGGTCTTGAGTCTACATAACTCGAGACTGCGTCCCTGTGAATGCCGTTCAGGGTCTGTCTGTGAGCTGACGGGTCCAGAGGCTGCTTAATGAACCTCTGGACTTCGTCCGTCAGTTCATATAGATGCCTCCTGACGTGGCTCTGCGAGGGCTCCTCTCGATTTCATACATTTTTACGCGCAAATATCCAAAAAAAATCGTCAAATTGGCGCGAAATCGCCAAATCTGGACACTCTGATTAGCACACTCATCGACGGCAGTACAACTCTCTTGTATCTTTTTGCACAACATGTGTCTCTCTATTCTCTACACACTCATTCATTCACCTTGCTTGCTAAGGGTTGAATGAGCAAACAGTTTGGAGCACAGACGACTGTCTCATAAATGCCAACCACTACATTCATGCAACTGTCTAATATTCATTAAAAGACAATTTCCCAGCCAGCAAAATCATCGTAAACAAGCTCGTAATTGGATATTTTCTCGAAGAAAAACCGGATTAAAAATCGTTTATGATAGCCGTTTACGACTCTTTTTCGAGCACTTTTTCGCTTTGAATTGTGCATCGCCTACGAACAGTCGTAAACGGATCGAAAAAGCATTCGTATGCGAATATTTTTACGTCCGTTTTTTAATTGTAAACGAGTCTCGTAAACTATTAATTTACGTTAAAAAAGCGTTTTTTTACACGGCTTTATCTACTGTTTTTGAATGCTAAAAATAAAGGTAATTAATTAATTCAAATTATTGTAGTTCTTTTATTGAATGGAATTATAATTAATAAATATTTATAGCGCCGGATCAAAGTATTGGCACAGAGAATTTTTCGCAATGTATGCAAAGTTTTTTACTTGAATTTCTTTTCGCACATTTTTTTTTTTTAATTTTAGTTTAGAAATAGATTTTTGAGAAAAATTCTAAGTATGCAGTTTTATATCCCATTATATTTTAGTATAACATAGTGCAAGCTTGAAGTTGCTAGAAAACCGCGTTGATTTTTGGCAATTTTTTCACGCAGTTTCTTCCATGCAAATTATGTGCGACATTTTTTTTGTTTTTGTATGGAAGAAACTGCGTATAAAAAATTGCCAAAAAACAAAGAGGTTTTCTAGCTATTCAAGCGTGTACTTTATTATACTAAAATTAAATGGGCTATAAAACTGCATACTTAGAATTTTTCTAAAAAAGCTGATTTGAAAGTAGAACTTCATACTAACTATATTTTTATAAAAAACATTTAGAGAAGAAATCAGAATAAAAAACTTTGCATTCATGGCGAAAAATTCTCTGTGCCAATATTTTTTCCCGGCACTGTACATATATGTGAAGATATTTTCAGATAAATAAATATTAACAAACTATCTATTAACAAATTAACAA
>NW_023475695.1:0-3173 GCF_013731165.1 Rhagoletis pomonella
GCTTAAATATAAAACTTCGTTAAGTTTCCCCTCCAAACAGTTGGTTGGTTGGAGGTCAAACTTAACATCTCAAAAAATTTGAAGGGCACTTCTGTCGAGAACTCGAGGATCAACGGACGTCTGCCAGCCACCACCCCTGCGTATTTTACCAATGGTAATATTGTAAGCCACTACTCATACATATTTCAGCGAATTGTATAATAAACCAAGTGTATTATATTTAATTAATCCGTGGTGTTTTGTTCTGATTATTTTCTTTCAAAATAAACCCTTGGTGCAACTGCGAGCAACGTTGCCCCAAGTGTTTTCATGGTCCATCTCCGCCGAGACAAAGACACCAAGCGGCCGTTTATTAAAACAACAAATCGTTACAGTCCACAACACAAGGAGCAATATTCAAATCACCATCACCGGGTCGAATTCACCAGCACAAGGAGCAGCTTGACATACTTCAGTTGCAATTCCAAAACCGGAGCATCTGTAGCGACTGCGATAGATACTCACATTCACAGAGCACTTGCTAATATCACAAACCCCAATCACTCAGCTTAAATTCACATCCGCAAACACCGGATAATAAAAGGTACGTGGCTGACATTTAGTGCACATAAAAATAGTTACATATGTGACCTGGTCTACGAAAAGGGAGCTTACGTGCGAAAACTAGTTTTCTGTGAAAAGTAAGCAACAGTTTCTCATTATCTCGTTAATTGTTCTCCGCGCCGGACGTCCAGTAAGTGTTGTTGTTGGTCCAGTAAGTGTTGTTGTTGGTCCAGTAAGTGTTGTTGTTGGTCGGAATATTATTATAGTTTTATTATTATTATTATTAATATTATTATTATTATTATTAATATTATTATTATTTTTAGTACACTTCTAAGCAAGTTAGGATTTTCTGCTTTTCACCACGTGAAAAAGCATCTCATCTTCCATCCGAATCAACCAAAAAGTGAAAATTGATTTTTTGACACCTAAGCCCCCTTTCTGTAGACCAGGTCACATATATTTGTAGTGGATTTTCGCTCAAGAAAATATACATATCTATCACAATCGGTTAAATTATCCACGAGTGGTTTTGTGGTTCAGTGTGTTCTTTTGCTCATTGATTAACATATTTTCTGCGTGCGATTTCTTAATATCGGTTTTGGGCACAATATACCAGCAACAATTAGTGCGCGCCGCCAACTTAAGACAAAACCCTCAATTCAGTTTTGTTAGTACGACTTTTTAATCACGTTAAGTTGTAGCACAATTTTCATAAAAATTCGTTGAGTAAATTAGTTTCACATTATCACAGTTTCAATTTACTAAAGCATTTTATCTGCGACCATAATCCTTTAATATTGGTGCTGCAAGTAGGTTCAATTTGCTTAGTCACAAACAGTAACAACACTTCACGGGGTGGTCTTAACCTCACTTTGGCTTGCAATTTTGTGCTAATACACACTAAATTCACTCGTACGACCGATATTTCACATCCACAAAACCACTTTTCGCGTGTGACACAGAATTTTCTGATAGATTCAATTATTAGCACTGTTTATAATTGCTTCGATTTAAATATTAATTATATCTTGCTGTGTTGGGTGGCGAGCAAATTACATATATTACCTGTAAGCGTAAGAGATTAATATTCGTACACATACATACACATATACAAGGCAACCCAACAAGCAAGATAAATTTAAAGAAAGTTTTTTTTAAGTTTTCAATTATAAACATTAAGCTTACAAAACGTTGATTTTTTGTTTATAAAACGCTTGAAAGTAAGCGTAATATAATCGAAAAGGAACATAGGTTATAAGCGTAGAAATATAAACTTGTAATAAATGTTCAAAAGAAAGCTTTTTATAAGCGTAAAAGTGTAAACTTATAATAAAGGTTCAAAAAAAGTTGTTTATAAGCGTATGAATATAAACTTACTAAAAATTTTCAAAAGAGAGCTTTTTATAAACATTTTTATAACCCTTTATTTAAAGATATTTCTTTAAAAACTCATACGTAGATTGCTTAACATCTAGAAACCAAAAGAAATGCGGCGGACTCATCTACAGTCGCGAAAATATAAATAGGGAATATACATTTTAGCATACAAATTCACGATAACCAAAAATTAAGCATAAAAAAGTTAATTATTACATCTTGTTGCGTGGTTTCAATTACATGCGGTTATTGGCAAATTGGAAAAACGACATCGATGCAGCTATATATTCCGCTTTATCGCCGCCATTCTCATTGATGAACTTTTCTGAAAAAAATTTAATACATTTTTAATTGAATGTTAAACTAAGAAAGGATAAGGATTAGCGCAGCGGGTCCTGGATGGGATTTTTTTTACCGCATCGGTTTTATTTAATTTTTTCTTTTTATAATATATTTTAAAAAACGTAAACACGTCACTTACGATTAAAAAAATGTTATATTTACTATTTCATGTCGTTGGCATTTGCATTTCATTTATAAGTTTAAGTTATTTATAAACATTCGCTCTCAAAACTTATTAAAGGTTTATTTGAAAAAACTTTTAATAAGCTTAATATTAAAAATGCTTATTTAACGCTTATTATAGCAAACTTACTTTAAGTTATTTTTAAAAACATTTACTGAAATGCTTGTTGGGAAATTTATATATTTGAAATATTAAATAAAACTGGTGGTACGGAATTGAAATTCCACTTTAAATTTTGTGTACGAAATTCTTTGAATTGTGGTGTTGCAAGGTTACAAATTCTTCTCGGGAAGACAGTCCTCAGTCCCATATCCGTCAAAGTTTTCTTCTAATTATACCAAGCGATGGATAAGTTTATTCGCCTGGCAGACGCTGTGACAGAATTTGAGGCCGACTACAACGACACGGCCCAAACTGATCACACCAAATATACTCTGGTCATTCAACAAGAGGAGTTGAAAACTTTATGGAAGAAAGCGAAGGCAGCATATGAGGAATTGGTAAATTCTGATACGCTAGACGCTAAAGGAGTATCTGCTGTGAAACCGAAATATAAAAGCTCGTATGCTGTATACTTGCGATGCATGTCGAACATGGCAGATCTGCATGCAAAGCTCGTTAAGAGTGAAAAAGACATAGAAGGTACGTCTGTCCAAGAACACAACATTCACCTTCCTCCGTGCGATACGGAAGTGTTCAAAGGCGACTACCTCTCTTGGCCAAC
>NW_023475696.1:0-3173 GCF_013731165.1 Rhagoletis pomonella
AAAGAAAGTCACAAAGAGAACCCCAGAATATACGAAGCGCTAAATAAATTTGAAGTAAAAAGACATGTCGAGCTCGTTTTCACACCTCCGAAATTATATTTCAAAAAAGGAAAGAAAATTTGTAGCAATTTGGATACAAGCAACCTAATTGTTGAGGATAAGATTGACTTAGGACAATTCTTTACCAGGCTTGAAAAAGAAGCCGGCAATTTAGGACTTGTACAAATACAGTTGTCCTTAGGGGACAAATTGTTAAAAAGAAATTATACTGCAGTAGGCAAATTTATACAAATGGGTAACAAAGTTCTCAAAAATCTAACAATCGCACTAACCCCAGAGGTGATATACGTGACAAATCCCGGGAAAATTAAAGAAATTCTGCATAAATATCATGACGATCCTATCAGTGGTGGCCACCCAGGAATAAATCGCATGACAGACAAAATCAAGCAGAAGTATGGCTGGCTGAAAATGAAAAATGACGTAAGAAAATACGTAAAAAACTGCATCCACTGAAAGAAAAATAAGACTAACAAGCATATAAAAGAACCAATGACAAAAACGGAGACACCTCCGAAGTCGATAAATGGAAACGAGGATGCAGTTACCATTATATGCGATCTAACCAAATACTTGGTAGCTATCCCAGTGTTCGAGCATTTCATCTTGATTTATGGACAAATGAAACCAATCACGACAGACATGGGCACAGAATACAAAAACAAATTATTCAAAGAACTGTGTAAATTGTTAAAAATTGAACATAAAACTTCAACACCGTACCATCATCAAACTTTGGGTATTGTAGGAAATAAACATAGGAGATTTAGTATTAGTTAGAGAAGAGGCCTCCCATAAGTTAGAGAATAGATATAACGGACCCTACAAAGTTAAAAATAATGATAAGAATAACAATTTTACTTTAATACCACATAGCATAGGAAATAGCAATAAAAACAATAAAGAAATCATAATTCATAAGAATAGACTTAAAGCAGTATAACACCACTAGTAATAACAAAAAAAAAACACAACCAAACAATAAGCACTCCAGTTTACTCATTTGGTTAAACAGGCACACAAGCCAAAGAAACAAAATATGACACATCATGTTCTAAAAAAAAAAAACACGAAAAGTCAGCAAAACATAACACATGTAAAACAAATGTAAACACAAAGAAAGAAAAAAAAAGAAACCATAACAAACACTTCATGCAATAATGGCAATATGAGCCGAAAAACAACTAAAATTTTGTAAGCGCAACTAAGCCTTAAGTAGGTCATTAAGTCGTTAAAAATGGATATATAGAATTGACTGCAATTATATAGATCCATTTTTTTTTAAGGCGGAAGGTGTAGTATTACAGTAAATACACCACTCTGATGCATTTACAAATATCGACCGCACACGATATCAATGCCATCATGACCCACATAAGTCATAATGAACTCAGCGGGAATTCAACACCAAACGTTCAAAGGCACAGTTCAGCTTACACTTGCCAATTGCATTACTCAAGACAGGCACACTGACCAACTCACGTGACGATCAGCTTAACAGATCGTCAGCGTCAGTTTGGCAGTGCGACTGCCAAAATAACTATAACACATACGCTGAGTTAGCATAACATATGCACATTTGTAGTTTGTAAGTATTAGTGTAAATTAGGGTAAAAATCTTGTATAAAATAAAGTAATTTCGAATAAAGAAATCAATTCTAGTTGCACGCTACATATAAGCGTTTCATTCTTTTACAATACGAAAGAATTGCAGAATAGGGGTTATAGTCTAGGTTTGTTATTACCTGTGTTGTGGCATACATAGAGAAGCTTTCAGCCTTTATAAAATAACGAAGTAGCGGGCTCTTGGGCTATTATCATGGTGAAATAATAATAAGGTGTTGTCAATTAGGGGGTGGTTGTTGTAATTTTGGCAAGTTCGGCATACCAGCGTTACAGTAATGCCTACTCTATTCATTCCAATTTCATTTCTGGGCGAAATGGAACAAAAAATGGAACAGACAATTTTGTGAAAAAATACGTTTTTACGCACGTATTATTTGCGAATAACAATTTGCAAAATGGTAAACTTTGCCGTATAAACGCTGAGTTAATTTTTTATTTGCAAATAACTAAATCACGCAAACAAGTATTGATTAGTGGTATTATTTGCAAATACGCGCAAGACGCCGCCATCCTTAGGTTTATTTTCTTTTTCGATGGTCATCTTATTGCATTTAAAAATAATAATCAAGACGTTGCCATTTTTAACTTCATTTTCTTTGCGATGGTCATATTATTGCCCTTTTATAATCAGGCAATACTAAAAAAGAATTTTTCACCATCGAATAAACAGTGAGTTACGTATTGCAAATTATATTTATTTGCAAATAGCTTACGTATAAACGTAGTAACTGTTTCTTTGTTTCGCTTTTGCATTGACTTTTCGTTTCAAATTCATTAGAAAATTTGAGCGATAATTTCCAATAATTGCGATTTTGTAAGTAAATTTTTTATAAAATATATACTATACATATCCAACAGATTATTGGAGCAGTGCCTCAGATGGCAACGATAATGCACTTTGGTCTAACAATTTAAACGCATAATTATTTTATAATACAACTGATAGAATACAGAAATTCAATTTTAAAATGTTAACGAAAATAAAGGTCGTAATAAAATTCCCTTTAAAGTTAAGATATTTAAAAACTAAGTACGCACATACATGTACTTCAGAAGTTAAGGAAAAAATACAAATAAAATTCCATACGGGCTAATATGTCAGTTTTAGTAGAATTTAAGAATAATTAAATAAAAAGAACGGTATAATTTAATTTGTTTTAATATGAATAAATGAAAGACGGAAAATAGTCCTTATTTTTTAAGTATTAACCATCATCATATGTGTGTGGTACGACTGTGTGGCCTTAGGGCCGGTTGTTCGATGTCTGGGTATCACTACTTGCCGGTTAGACATCATTATCGACAATTTCGACATCATGCGTATAACATGTGATCGATAAAGCACGCGTTATATCTAACCGGAGCTTCTACCTCCGATTTGTGCTAATCAGGCATTGAAATACTGGCCCTTAAAGTTTTACAAATAATAATTTTAAGGTAGAAAAATATAACTGAATAATAATTATTAAAATCAATATATTTGATCG
>NW_023475697.1:0-3173 GCF_013731165.1 Rhagoletis pomonella
GGGATATCTACCTATTTGGCCCCAGTTTCGGAGAATGTTTCTGATCATTTTCCTGCTTAAATTGATAAAAGCCTGCGAAAAATATCCCCAGAAATTACCAAATCCTTTGGAAATGTTAATTTATTGTCACTTTTCTTTTTACTATTGATTTTACCACAGTCCTTGTTCTAAGACGTAACACGGCCCTACTTCATTAAATGTACCCATACAAACTTAATAAGTTTAAATATTTTGAGGGGCTAGGCGTATCCCTCATGCATTTCGACAGCACCTGAACCAATATTCCTACTGGAAACGTTTAATTTTATCCTCAGAGTTAAAATATCAATTAATATTAAATTTTGGTGGAATAGCGTGGCCGTTTGTGAAGAACTTGTAAATGCCCGCTTAAAAATAATACCAATTCAATATTTTTTTTTTGGTAAAAATGGGTTTCTGACTAAAAATGATTCTGGTTGTCAAGGCAGGGTTTCTCCTTTTTATTTTTGTGCTGCAACAACGTCTTTCATAATATCCAGTCACTTCCTTTGTGATGAAAAAGCAGTAATTTTTGATTTGAAACCAAAGTTTATTGGTATTCAGAGACCCTCCAATATGCCTAGCCTTTCAAATTGCAGTTTTTTGTGGTTTCTTTTTTATAGCGTGGACTTGCTGACTGTTTTGCAAAAGCCTTTAATTTTTATTGCTTGGTATGTGCACTTAAAGCACTCAGCGAAAATTCCACGCGCCTTGATTACAAAATTTCAGGAAATGAGCCAGAACCCCTCTTTGATTATAAAATTCAGCAATTACTAAGAGGGTGCAAAACTGGACCAATCCAGTTCATTTTCAGTTGGTAATTTTTTCTGACTTTCCATATGCGAATATTAAAATTTTTATTGTCAAATGTTTAGTTAAACATCGGTAAGGCGAAATGCCAATTTTAATTACCATAAAGTTAATAAACTGAAAAAGTACATTACCACAAATTTAACTTTGCCTTCTATTGTTCCAGTTTTACTCTTCAGTGTATATTCTGCTGTACTGATTTAAAATGTGGGTATCTGCATTCGTAGCCAAACCAAGAAATTAACCAAACGCGTTTGTACTTGGGCTGTCCAATGTATGCTTTTTGTGGAAATGAAAACAGTCGTTTTCGACTAATTCGGATGTCCTCTTCTTATTTATGCAAAAAAAATATCAAACTTTGATTGAATGTATGCGAAACTGTGGATACCGTATTTCTCTCGAACGTTAAATTTGCGAGAAAACTTGTTAAAATGCCGAATATGCGCAGATACAGCATATAAAAGAGCACCAACCCAAGTCGTTTTAAATTTGAGTATGTGCGTTATAAAATATGTGATTGTGAAGTGCACAGATGCTTTTTCGTAACTAAGAAAAAAAAACGTAATTTTATGTTCCGTCTGATGGTAGTTGAACCCGGACCCTCTTGGCTGCAACCAATTGTATCAAGCGTCTTTGCACACTCAGCTACAGCCATACGTGTAAACGTGCTTTCAAATGTTGAGTTTGAATCAACATCATAGCGCGCGATTAGTGCATTATGTCGTACCATGTATGTGTGTATGTGTTGTCACCGCTGTGCATGCTTTTTATCCATATTACATATGAAAAAGCATCCGAGATTTGCAAAACGTCATTCGTGCAGTGAAAAATGCTTCATTTTAATACAGGCGTATTTGAATTGAATATTTCCATTATACGTAGTGTATGTATAATGGAAAAATTCATTTCGTTAACACTTTTCACTGGATTTAAATACGACCATTTTTAAATGGTAATCAAATAAAATTTTTTTTTTTCAGTGAGCTAAAATGCAGTACGAAAGCGCTGAGAGCGCGAAGTTTACTGGTGAAGAATGTGGGTATCTACCAATTTGTAGTTGTTTTCCATCGAATTCATTTAAAAAGTCGGTTTAAATTAATTTGTTGGTTTCGATAAAAGCCTATTTATTTGAAAAATCCAAGAGGAAACCAATTTATTCACGTTAATCAATATCAATCAAGTTTCAGCAAACTATCCCAACTGAAACTAGACAGCTACTTTTTCCAACTTGTTTTCCAGGTCTACGATGCTGATTCACTAGTTGGTAAAAACCAGAAGAATCTTATTTTATATAAGTGTTATATATGAGTCGGTGCATATCAAAACTACCTAAGTCCACAGACGAAATTTTTCGATTTTTTTGGTGCCATACACACTGACCTAACAAATAAATAGTTTAAACTAAAACAATGTGAATAATTAATGTCGATAGGTTAGGTTAGTTTAGGAGGGCGTGTGTGGAATAATCCACACCTTCATTGTAAGTGCCCTCTTTTAGTGAGTGTCAGGAGGAAAGAGTAAGAGTACCGTTAAGCCATTATTTTACTGAACCAATTACTATCCCTGATGAAGCCAAGGAGATCCAACAGTTCCACCTCTGCTACTTCGCCCAGACTATTGAAAAAGCGTGAACCCAAGAGTCGCTTCGTCTGTAGACCTGGACATCGACACAGATAGTGGTCAATAGTACTCGTTGGTATTTGCCACCGTTGGAGCATTGGTGCTATAGCATAGTGTCCTGTGATGACGCCGGTAAGGACTCTTATTGCAGATCGATTGAGTTTCAGTATGTCCCTTGTCTTTTTCCTACTCAGCCGCGGCCATAATAATACAGCTCCACAAAAAAAAAAATAAAATTCTTCCTGTTACCAGACCATTTATTTTTACAACGCTTTTATCAACTTGCAATGTTGTGTTCCAGAAACTTTCAATGTTGTGTGTCCGACACCATAAAGCAAAGTTTTTGAAAAGCTCCTATAAAAAAGCTTAGTGAATAGGGCGAGGTAGATGACATCTAGATGTCGCCCTATGTACTACGTTTGCTACACCGGAAATAGACGACACGCCATTTCTTTAAATAAAATTAATTGGTGCTCGTTTGTATGTACATACATATGTAAATGCATGTGTGTGCACCTTTCTATTAATATCGTTGAATTATTTTAATATCTATTGCAAACTTTTATTCAGACAGGACTAAAAAGTAGAAAATAAATAATATAAAAAAACTTTTTAATATACAACGCTTTTATAAATGGACTAAAAAGTAGAAAATAATACTTCTCAGTCCCATAGAATTTGTTTTGATAACTTTTGATTTTGAAATTTTAGCAAAAGTCATTATA
>NW_023475698.1:0-3172 GCF_013731165.1 Rhagoletis pomonella
ACAGTTGCTTGGCGCTTGACGCGCCAATTTAGGGATGGCAGTTAGTTACAAGTCAGCAAGCTATAAGTAAAGTAAGCAGAGAAGCGAGTTGCGAATAAGCAAGCTACAAGTTTAATTGTGTTACCAAATTTAGTTAAGCGCTGTTATTGCTTTAACAAGTATTGTAGTGTTTTTACTGTATTAGCAAGTATTGTAAATTGTTTGTTGTACAATAAAGTTAATTGTACTACCATTTGGTCATCGTTTGCCTTTATTTAACAATCCAGCGATACGAACAGGAGGATTTGGGAAATCCGGACGAGGGTTCAAGGATAATCGTAAAAGTATGTTCACATATCAATATTTTCTCAATCAAAGCTCGTGTTTTAATCACCCCGTTTACACAGACAAATCTGAGATTATTAGCCGTCAATTTGTTGTGCTTGTTATTCTCACATCTCAAGGAAATGTTATGTTTCTTCTCTGTGCCACCGTGATCACATTTTTCTGCTATAATAAGCAATATAAATATATATTAACTTAACATTTTTTTAAAAATACCTTTACAAACCTCTTTTCCTTGCTAGCGTCCATTTTTGTTTACTTTTACATTTGGCATTTCTCCTCTTTTTCGCAAAAACAATCGATAAAACTAGGATGGACACCGAAAAGTTATCGGTTAAATCTGAGATTATTTAATAATTACAGATTAACAAGGGACGAATTTTATATGGCTAATCTCTTGTTATAATTACAGAAAATGAGGCTAATCTACTTATATGTGAACCTAGTATAACACAATAAACAAATTTGACACTAAATACACCTCTGTTGGCTTTGGATTTTGGTTAACAAATGTCAAAGTTTGACAATTTTGATAAGCGTTTTTCCTTGGCCGTGTTCTTTGGGTGAATCATTTTTTGCACTTTTTTGGATTGTGCCTAGGAATTCCTGAATTTTACAATACCTATTTAAGATTATTCTTTTTCGACTAACAAAGGAAGATATGGCGAAAAATACCTCTAGTTCAGCTTTCCGCAAAATCGATGTGGATCAATACAATGAGGACAACTTTAAGGAGGATGAAGCGGATGCCATATCAGCGGTAGTAGGCCCAGATGAGAACGAAATAACAACACTTCTCACACAGGGCAAGTCAGTTGAAGCTTTGGTCAATGTTTTACAGAATGCACCCTTACGCTGCAAACATCAGGTAGTAAAGGTATGCATCTTAACATATGTATATAAATAAAAGTAATAAATAATCTTATATTCTTACCCGTTACTATGCAGGACAATGCATTGAATATAACGCTACGCGTCTTGCTCTCTATCAAATCGTCACAAATGGATCAGGCTGTGAAAGCACTCGAGCAAAACGATTTATTAGATGTGTTAATGAAGTACATTTATCGCGGCTTCGAGATACCATCTGAAGGTTCCAGCGGGCATTTGTTGCAGTGGCATGAAAAAGCATTTGCTAAAGGTGGCGTAGGCTGTATTGTGCGGGTGCTTTCCGAAACAAATCGAGCATAAGTTTCAATACCGTTAAACAACATACACTAGTACATACATATATCTGGGCAAACGAGAAGAGCAAACAACAAATATTTGAGCTATTAAACCCAATACTTCCATAGCAGTACTAAGATGAATAATCCCAGCAAACATTTGGAGTCATAAATGAGTCTTTAAGGAGTCCCATTTCGGAGCCTTTGTGCTCATTATGAGCTCATTTAAGAGTCCGAAATGAGGGTGTTTCCCTTACTGCGAAGGTCGTCCTATATGAGCTTAAATTCATACATCAAATGAGCCTCAATATGAGTCATATTGGACTCTTATTGGCCTCATATACGGCTCATTTTGGACTCTTTTTGAAGCTCTTAAATGACTCTTATTGGCCTCATAAATGCCTACTTTCGGAGCTCCTTGTATGCTGTTCTGTGACTCTTATTGGCTTTATTCTTCAACTCTCTTAATGAACTTACTTTAGAGCCATGTTAGCAGGAATTCATTTCAAATACTGTTGCATATTTATATATAAACCTTTGCGCATACATATATACATATGTTCATATATTGCAGCATTCATGTAATAGCAGTTGCACAATTGCAACTAAATACGTCAGGAATTGCGACAGTTTTATCGATTACCAACGTACTAGTAGGTAGTACATATATATGTATTGAAGTTTTAACTAATCCCCGCAAACATATTCTGAGCGCTCAGAATATATGAGTCGGCAAGGAGTCCTAGGTAAGTAAGAAATATGAGTTTCAAAAACAAACATTTTTTTACTCTTATATGAATCTTTTAGGAGTCATATATGATCCAAGTTATGAGCCAGCACTTTGTGCCAGTATAAAAACAATAACGACTAGAAATTTATATCTAAACTTGTTTATACAGATATGAAAAATAATTAGGAAGAAAAAATAAACAAAATTTAGCTGCATAAAGTGCAGGGCGTATGACTCTAAACTTCGATTCAAAAAAAAGAAAGAAATTATTCATGTTTACTTTTTTTTTAATTAAAGTATTAAAGTATTCATTTGTCACTTCAGAAATATGCAGCTGTTGAGGGACTTTTGCTTTGTTGGGTAATTTACCTTACGTTTCACGTATGTACAGCTATGAAAGTATGTATGAAATGAATTCACTTCTCTTACTTCCTTATCACTTGAAGAGAAAAGGTCTTTACTTTCTTTTTTGTCAACGCGAAAAATTGTTTTTGATAATTTCAAATTAAGCTTTAAAAAAATTGCAAGTTTCTAGTTTTCACGATAAACTAGTCTACGCTGCCGCAAAGGACCGCCACTTCAGCAGCTATGTTTTTTTTTGTTTGTTTACAGAACTGCCGGAATTCAGGTGAACCACGTTCCGAATAGCCTACTTTTCATCTATTTTGGCAATAAAAACTCAAATTAGTAATTTTTATTTTTTTCAACGCGAAATCATGTTATTTTATATTCACTGTTATACAAGTTTATAAACTGTTATACAAGTATATAAAACTGAATTCGCTAGATGCATTTGCTTATAAGTGCCAAATGAAATATTGGCTGGCTTCCAAAACGTATCAATACAATGTTTGGAAACTGTTATACTGCGGTATTCAAACTGTTTGTATATGCAGAGTTGCGACCATCGTACAGTTTCATAAGTAAAAACACTATCAGCTGATTGCCAAAA
>NW_023475699.1:0-3172 GCF_013731165.1 Rhagoletis pomonella
GTCGAGTACCTGTGGAGGCGTAATATTAAAAAGGCCAAAAAGGACATATTTTTGGCATTAATAGAGGCCATTATTTATGCCTATGAATTAGAATTGAAAAAAATAAATATATTCTACTCTATTTATTATTTTACTTCTTTGGACGCCCCTCTTTGCCGCCTACGCTGAAAGGTGTTCTCTGCAAAAGGTGTTCAGCTCCTTTTATTCGCAAAACAGAAAGAGAATTCTACTTTGTGAGGGTTATAATCCCTAAGTGCGGCCGAAGGCCGCCTACGCAGACGGGAGTTCTACGCAAAAGGTGTTCAGCCCCCCTTCTTTGGCAACACAGAAAGAGAATTCTACTTTGTGAGGGTTATATTCCCTAAGTGCGGCCGAAGGCCGCCTACGCAGAAAGGTGTTCTCTGCGAAAGGTGTTCAGCCCCCCTTCTTTCGCCTGATAACCACCTTGGGATAATTTCTTTTATTTAAAAACCCCACAGATTCTGTTAGTTGGGTTATATTCCACTTCAAACTGCTCAATTTCCCTCGGTAAATGCCGATTTTCGCCCATTTTCAAACGGTTCCCTAGGGGTCTGTGGGAGGCCACGAAGGGGGGGTGCGACTTTTCGTAAAGTGGGGGCTGTCCCCTTTCGAATTGGGGGGTTTAGGGGGCCACGCCCCCTCCCCATCCGCCCCACCCCAAAAACGACCGACAAATAACTAAAGATTTCCGATCGTCCCGATCAGACACACTTGCCGCTCCAATCGCTGCAAGCCTTTCCAAGTGGACCACTATCATCTTGGTCCTTGGTCTCCCCATTGCCGGGATTCGATGCACAGCGCCTTTCAGGCGTTTGTCAATCTTAAACGGATCTTTCCAGTAAAGTCTTTGCTTGGAGGTAAAGCTTTTCTTCTGCTGCGACATGTACAACCACAATACGTTACTGGACATTGCTTCCGGCTTATCTCCGGGAGTGCACCATCTCCCATGGTCGTGCTTCTGCCGGCCACTGGTGGTGACCAGACCATGTCTCTTCTCGTGGGCACCCTCTTCGCCAGATCTATGCCGCATCATCTGTCCATGACACCCAGACTCCCGCTTTCGTGCTGCACTGCCTTTAGCACAACTTGCTACATCCGGATCCTTACGCTGAAGCTTCCGCCGTCGTTTCGTATCTCGCTCTTCCGCCGATGCTAACATCATTGACCGGACATGTATAATCTCACCCTTGGCTTCCGGCTTAACTGCTCGCCTTTGCCGACCACCTTTTCGGGACACTTCAAAGCGCGCCTACTGCTTACACAGCCCTTCCTGCTGGCTCGTTTTAGTTTAACGACTGATTGGAGTTTGTTGAGCCCATTGGAACTTGCACTGCAATCGCGGGCGAAGTGGCCTGGCTTTCCACATTTAAAACATTTGCCAAATCCATGCTTTTTCTCGCCCAGCAGTTGGATTAGCTTCTTCAGCATTTCATTTGTCTCGTCCGGTGTCGCCATTTCCACTCGATGGGCTTTGTAGGCTTGTCTACATAGGAGCGCCGCCATTTCACGTGTCTAAGGATACGAGACCGTTTCAGTAAATGTTGGCTTTGGATTCGCGTACGTCTCTCGCTTGGTATACATGTCCCGCATTCCGTTGATGAAGCTCTGGATTTTTACTCTTTCGAAGTGCTCACCAGATGCATCTCCAATTGCCAAATGAGCCAACCTTTCAATCTCGGAGGCGAAATCCTGTAGAGGCTCGTTGAATTTCTGGCAGCGATTCTCCAGCTCCATCTGGTAAATCTGTCTCCTGTGCTCGCTACCATAACGTCTTTCCACTGCACCCATTAACGCTACGTAACTGTTCCTTTCACAATCAGGAATAGTCTGCAAGATTTCCGCTGCAGGTCTTTTAAATGCCACGAACAGAGCAGCGGATTTATCCTCCATGCTCCAACGATTTGCTGTAGCTGTCTTCTCAAACTGGAGCTTAAAGACTTGGAAAGGAATCGTGCCGTCAAAGGATGGAGTCTTTACCTTGGGAGCACTTGTCGAAGTAGGCGGACGATTCATCTGCAAATCTAGCAGGCGACCTTCCAACTCTTCTACTTTAGCCTCGACCTTATCCTGTCTATCCTTGATTTGTTCGTTATCTCTAGTCAAATTCTCCTGCAGTTGTGTAATCTTTGCATCTTGCACTTCCAGCAACTGTGATATGTGTGTCTTCTGTGCCTGTAGCTGCGACGAAATATCCGACGACAACTGCGACCTTTGTGCTTCAAGCTGCGATGACATGCGTGTTTCCTGCACTTCTAGCTGGGATTAAATTGCAGCCAATAACGTGTTCATGTCCATAGCTGTTGGTGAAGTAGGAGCCTTTTGCTATTCTTCAACCTTCCCGGATGTCTACTGCACATCCTTCGACGAACAAGCAGCCTCATCCTTCTGTTCGTCTTTTGCGGATGTATCGTCGGGTTTACCCTGTAAGTCGTATTTGTCCACGTCGATGCCTTCTGGTTCCATAGCCTCTCGCAACCGGGATAACAACTCCACTTTTCTTCCGGAGGTGGCCAAATTACGCTTTTCCAACTCCTGTTTGAGTTCCTCAATCTTTAAGTCCTGCATTTTTTGCCATTTTCGGAAGTTTCTCCTCAGGGATTTATTTAACAATCTCACTTCTGACACCAATTGTTATGATTATCCTCGAAACCTTGAGGGATTTCCCAAATATCTTCCGGCTTGTATCGCTGGATTGTTAAATAAATGCTCACGATGACCAAATTGTAGTACAATTAACTTTATTGTACAACAAACAATTTACAATACTCGCTAATACCGTAAAAACATTTTACAATACTCGCTAAAGCAATTACAACGCTTTACAAAACTTGTTAACAGAATTAAACTTATAGCTTGCTTATTCGCAACTCACTTTACTTGTAGCTTGCTGACTTGTAACTAAAGAGCGAAATACACCACACAAGCGGCTTGTCAAACATTCTTCAAACCTACTTTTCCCATTTCGCCATACACCATGCAAACATGACTCGTTCAAGCAAAGAATTTTAGTTTTCTTCCAGTTCGCAATGCTAAATATTATGGTTTTCTTCCATTTTCCTCTCTTACGTCCTTACTCGGTGAAAATTTCGTTGCGAATGAGGCGATTTTGCTATACACAACGCAAGCGGTTTGATCAAACATCAACATGGCG
>NW_023475700.1:0-3172 GCF_013731165.1 Rhagoletis pomonella
CTAAAAGAACTAGAAATGGAGATCACCGCTGAAGAAGCCAGTATAGCGAAGTCCTTACCCGAAGTCACCCCAGCCATAAAACTGGGCGAATCATTCCTACACTCCGGAGGAGCAAAACTAGCAGCTCCTCAGCGAGACAGGTTTAGTAACGCCGAAGTAATGAGTACTGTCCGTCGTTGGGACGTACACTATTCCGGCGGAGATGCCCTGCACGACTTCTTGGATCGGATTGAGGAACTGGCAGAATGCTACCAAATCCTGCCAGACCAACTCCTCCCAACCCTGCCCGAGATTTTACGCGGTAAAGCACTCCAATGGTTCCGCGTCCAGAGGCAACAAATAACCACCTGGGCTAGATTTCGTGCCTGGGCGGAAAAATTTTTTCTGCCCAAACGACACATAACGCAGCTAGAAGACAAAATTCGCCAGCGGAAACAGATGCACAGGGAAAAGGCCAAGGACTTCGTCCTCGCCCTTAAGACACTCATCCGACAACATCCGGTCATGTGCCACGAAAACCACCTAGAACGTATTTATGACGGTCTGCGAGTCGAATACCGACTCTTCGTAAAAAGAAGCGAATTCCAAACCATCGAGGAGCTCATGGAGCTCACCGATGAGTATGAACTGCTCAAAAAACGAAGAAGCAAGACAAAGTAGACAAGCGGCACACAGCCTTTCCACCATAAGTAACCGGTACGACGCAAGGAACACCTGCTGGGGCTGCAAAAGGCGTGGGCACCAGCGTTACCATTGTCACTACCCACGGCGACTGTTCTGTTCCCGTTGCGGTCAAGATGGAACTCTCTCCAGAAACTGCCCATGCCCCAAATCAATCAATACCGCGCCACCCATCGCCCAAGCCACTACAGTGCAATCCGAATGGAGAAGTATCGACGGTCGCTTCTACGCCAACGTCACCATCGAAGGCCTACACGTACGAGCACTGGTGGACACCGGAGCCACTCTAACATACGTAGACGACAGCACGCGCGTGCATTTAGAGCGACTCAACATCCAACCTCAGCCTAATAAGAGGAACGTCCAACTCGCGGATCAGACATGCGTTGCCAGTACACACACCTACCCCGTCAGAATCAAGTATAACGAGCGATTCACACGCACGGCGATAGCAGTGATCCCGAACCTAGCAGAACGAATGATATTAGGAATGGACTTCCTGTCAAAACGAGGCATTGTTGTGACCTTAGACGGCCAGCCACTAAATCCCGACACGTCACCGAGGCCCACACCCACATTGTGTTGCCTAACAGAACGGGCTCACTTAAATGAGGAACAAAATCAGGAATTAACACACTTCTTGGACCACAACAAAACGCTGTTCTCTAAAATCACCGGACCAAGTATAGCCGCCGAACACATCATTACACTGCGACACAACCAACCGCTGAAGCAGCGCTACTACCCGCGCAATCCCGCCATGCAGCAGGTAATAAACACCGAAGTGGTCGAATTACTCACCACTAACCGGATAGAACCCTCCAGGAGCGCATAGAGCTCACCAATTGTACTAGTCAGAAAGAAACAAGGAACCTGGCGGATGTGCATTGATTATCGTCAACTCAATGCCGCTAGTGAACCCGACGCGTACCCACTGCCTCAAATCAGAGCCATTTTGGACCAGCTAAAAGAAGCAAAGTACATCTCAACCATCGACTTAAAGAACGTCTACTGGCAGATACCGTTAGCCAAGAAGTCTCGGCCATATACCGCCTTCACCGTTCCCGGCCGAGGACTTTTTCAATGGAAGGTAATGCCCTTCGGACTACACTCCGCCCCAGCCACCTTCCAGCGCGCCCTCGACTCTATACTCGGCCCGGAATTGCAACCAAAAGTGTTCGCCTACTTAGACGATATCATCGTGCTAGGCGAAACGTTCACCGAACATATGACCTACTTACGCGAAGTCTTTCATAGACTTCAGAACCATAAAATGCAAATCAACTTCGAGAAATGCAGTTTTGTACAACAAAAACTGCATTACTTGGGACACATCGTTAGCTCTGAAGGGATACACACCGACCCTGGAAAAGTAGCCGCGGTACGGGAAATGACTGCGCCCCGAACCATCAAGGAGCTTCGCCGCTTCCTTGGACTTGCCTCCTGGTACCGCCGCTTCATCGCTAACTTCTCCACACTCGCGGCACCCCTCAACCAGTTACTCAAAAAGAACCAAACTTGGACATGGGGCGAATTACAGAACAACGCATTCGACGCGCTCAAGGGAAAACTGACTTCCGCACCAATCCTTTGCTGCCCAGACTTCAACCAACCATTTTTTCTACAAACCGACGCTAGCGGAGAAGGACTCGGCGTGGTCTTATTTCAGCGCCATTCGGATCAAGAGAAAATCGTGGCCTATGCCAGTAGAAGTCTGTCCAACTTAGAAAAGCGTTACTCAGCTACGGAACAAGAATGTCTGGCTGTCCTGTGGGGAATTCGAAAAATGATACTTAGAGGGCTATCAGTTCACTGTTATCACCGACCACCACTCCCTCAAGTGGCTCCACTCGCTCCAAAACCCCTCCGGGCGTCTGGCCAGATGGGCACTAGAGCTACAACAACACAACTTCGAGACCGAATACCGAAAGGGATCTTTAAACGTGGCGGCTGACGCACTATCACGGTGCCCGCTGCCAGCCCCCAGCACAGAAGAAGACCTACTGTTCGCTTTGAATAGCCAATGTACGAGTTGGTACGACAGGAAGACACACCAAGTTCAGGCGCAACCCGAACAAAACCCCGACTACCAGTGGTCAAAACACCCCATGGAATTGGAAGCCTAAATTTTTTTTTATCACATACATATATACGCATGAAATGTACAACTTTTTTTGCCTTTTTCTACCTTTAAGTGAAATGTACTTTCATACCTGAAATAAGAAAACTATGTATAGCAATAAGTAACAACAAAAAGAAAAAAAAAAAAATTCTAACGTGTCTTGAGCTTAACATTTTGATTTATGTAAATCATGGTATATTTTATGTAAATTTTTTTCTAAATATATATTTGTACAATAAAATTGCACTAAAAACACACACACCGGCCGAACCCCCGGAATGCGGCACCCTTTCCCTTTTGTTCTCCGAAGTGGGGGGGGGACTGTAACGTAGCTCCCCTACGCTACACTGACAGACATACGTACATGCA
>NW_023475701.1:0-105 GCF_013731165.1 Rhagoletis pomonella
CCCCCCCATTTTGAAGTTTAGCTTTGACAGTTTTGTTATGTTTACATTTCTTATAATCGTTCTTATGTCTATTATTTGGGCAATAAAAAATAATAGAGAATTAGC
>NW_023475701.1:115-3172 GCF_013731165.1 Rhagoletis pomonella
AAAAAAAAATGTGGAGCGTTTAGTAGGGATATGAGAATGGTGGTTCGAATGCAATTCACGGGCTGTGGTTTTATCGACGTTAGACCTTACATCGAAATCGTCATCACAACCCACCAAATACAAAATAAACACCGTCAAAAACCTAATACATAAAATACTTACTTTAAGCCACCAACGATTTCATGACGCAAACATAGACAAAATAAGAAAAATAACATGTAAAGGCAAAGAAAACGAAGCCTGTAACAAATTATATATAGGAACAACAAAACGCGCTCTCGGCGTTCGACTAGCAGAACACCAGGCAGACATAAAAAAACACAAAACCAATACAGCTCTATCACAACACATAACTACTAGTGGGCACACAGCTGACTTTGCAAACACAATAATAATAGACAAGGAAAAAAGGGAAAAGACAAGGTATACACTGGAGAGCCTAAGAATAATGCAAAAAAGAGAAAAAACAATAAACAAGAAAGAAGACACCGATGACATTGCTGCTGCATACATTTTATGTTTATGACGAATTTTAGCAATTACCAGTATTGACAAGACTACCACAATAGATGGTACCGAAGTAAAATTAAGTTTAATTAAATATGTTATAATAGAAATTTCTGTAAGTAGTAAAATAGTATAATTCATTTGCCATTTTTATGTTCATATTCACGTCATACATGTATGTTCCTTATGTAATTTTTGTCAAACGTTAATGCATATTTGTAATTTTTGTACTTATTAGGTGCGTTCGACAAGTCAAAAATTTGTAATAGTTTTTCCAAATTTTTACTGGATGGCGTTCGATAACGACAAAAAATTATCCAACACACAAGAATTGAGAGAGCAAGCGTTCATTTTGATGCAAGAGAAGCGTTCATTTTGTACTGGCAAAATTTTTGTCACCAAAAATTATCCAACACGAAAACATATGATCACAAAACATATGATTGCAATTAACCAAACAAAAAGAAATTTATTTTTTGTGAAATCTGGTCTTAACAAATTTGAAATTTAGTGTCAGAAACGTTGAAATGGAAAACAAACAGCAAAAACCAGCAAAAAACGTGATTATATAAAGTATATTAATGATAATTATATACAAGATACTATTTTGCAGGTTGTACTTGAACGGGAGCCTAACTTCCAAGAGGCCTACGAATTGCAGCCTCAATTTGCACATTTGGAAGGTTTATTGTGTTTAAGATTTAGTATGCATACATATTTTATTAACAACACTTTTGTTCGTAGGAACTTGCATTCACCCCTATTCTGGTTGTCGTAAGTCGGTCGCATCGACAGTCGTTTTTTGCGACGTGTCGTTTTTAAAAAGGCATTCCTGCAACATATCGACTGTTCTACTACAATTGTAATAGATGAAACAAATTTTGACAGCTGACAGAAACATCTGTTTTGTTTATAATTCGTTATTTGTATTTACGTTTAATTTAAAAGAAGTTGTACTTAATGAAATGGATACCATAGAGCTATATTTTAGCTCGGATGAAGAAATTCAAAGCGAAGAAAAATTCTTCGCCAAAGAGCAAATCCATTTCAACTTTCTGACGTGGTGTAAGACACGAAAAATGTTTTATTTATTTGATAATTTTAACAAAATAGTTCACATCTTGCAGATTCGTTAGAAATTTTCGGTTAACGAAAGACGCGTTTAGGTATGTACTTGAAGAGCTCGAAAAGAATCTTCCAAGGAGGAAACGCTCCACGGGCTTATGCCCAACAGTTAAGTTGGCAACCACTTTGTGGATTCTGGCGGAAAACGGGTACCAACGTGGAGTTGGAAATGACTTTCAGTTGGGTTTGGCACAACCAACTGTCTCGAAAGTATTCAAAGAAGTGCTTAGTATTCTACGAAATGTTTTGTGTTCAAAATGGATCAACAAGCTAAGCACTCTTTTTATTCGAAAACTCGATTTCCTGGAGTCATTGGTTGCGTCGATGGAAGTCACATTGCGATACTTCCGCCAAAGCTTAATAAACATCTTTATTATAACCGCAAAGGTTTTTATAGCATAAACGCTATGGTAGTAAGTGCAATATAACTGCATGACCTTATGATCATTGAATTAACTACATATTCATTCAATTCAGATTTGTGACCACAAAATGCGAATACGGTTTATTGATGCTAGGTATCCAGGTGCTAGTCATGATGCGCATATATGGGGTATCAGTGAAGCGAAGGCCATAATGCAGCGAAGTTATTTAAGTGGCGAACGAAATACTTGGCTTTTGGGTACAAATTTGATAAGAGATGTGAAATTATTTTTACAACTTGCATTTTTTAGGCGCTAGATATGCATTGGAACCGTACCTAATGACCCCCTTTCGAGCTTCAACGAACAATACTCCAAAGAGCAACTACAACTCAGTGCACGCTAATGCAAGGAATATAGTGGAACGAACATTCGGAGTACTGAAAAATCGGTTCCGTTGCCTATTAAGTGCTCGTCAATTGCACTACGACCCCCATAAGGCAACTGTCATTGCAAATGTATGTGCAGCTTTGCATAACATTTGCATAGAATACGGCGCACCAAATCCTATAATGGAGTCTCCTCCTTCAGACCCACTAGCAAATTTGAATGAAAGTGAAGTAGACAATGAAAATTAAAATCAATTGGCTGCAAGTATTCGAATGCAAATTAAGAATTCACTTAACCAATGGCGTAGCGATGGCTTAAGTTCTCCTAATTTTACTAAACTAGTCAGCTTTAAAAATGTGAATAAAACTAAAATGGCTTTGTTTATGTGCGCATTTTTTTACATATTGCAGAGCTAACGTACATGTTTAAAGTAAAAACACATGCACTTGTGATCAGCAAATTAAGTCATCAACGTTTTGATCAATTTTGACGATTTTTAAAAGTCTAGCTGATTATGTAACAAATTATAAAAAATCTGCAACGTTTCAGCTTAATTTTTAAATTTTTTCAGACTTCTTGAATTTTTTCGAGTATGCAGTTTAACAGCTCATTACATTCTAGGGCAATAGTGCGCAAGTTTTAAGTTGCTAAAGAATCGCGTTGATTTTTTTTT
>NW_023475702.1:0-3171 GCF_013731165.1 Rhagoletis pomonella
TACAAATGGGGATGAAAACAATTTACACAACACAAGTCTTTCTAACCATTTTTTTATATGTACGTTTCGACGTTTTGGGGGGTGATTTACAAGCTTGGGGAAGAGCGTGATGAAAATTTGTTAATGTGGTCGACGACAAAGTTGTCAGTGAAAATGCACCCCTGTAATCATGTCAGCACATACATTGCCCACCAATAAAAGCTTCGAAATACGGAAATCGCAACTTCAAATGGGAAATAAAACCACCCACATCGCTAATGGGTATTTAGGTATGTTGTTTACGTAGGTGTTAAGAGCGAAGTGTTGTGAGTTAAAATTGTTTTAATGCCGTAAAAATTTATGTAAATTGCGCTCTTTTTGCATATTTAAAAAGGTATTACACAAGTACTCTACTAAAGTAATTAACGTTGTTTTTTTTTGTTACTACATACATATGTATGTATGTATGTCTGTATGTAAATGTTACATGATTTTAATCCCATAATATACATAGGAATATCATGAAAAACAACTTCTTATGAAATTTAAAAAAATTGGCCCGTAGCCATAGTCATAATTAAAACATCATTTACATGTATGTATGTAGTTAACATGAAACTTTAAGTTTAGTGCAAATTTTTAAACAGAGTCATTCATATGAAATTGTTTTTTATTTAAGAGCATACCTACCTACTAGGGCATTCGATTACTCGCCTTTTCTCCAAAAATTTCCGAGTTATTCGAAAATATACAATTTGAAAAAAAATTCGGTGGCCGATTTTGAAATCAGGAAAAACCCGAATAAACCGGTCATATTTTACGCACACTCAGAAAAAAACATTCCTTGATGCTAGGAAAAAAGTATATTGTTCTAAGAAAATATTACCTTGAAATTACTACAAAGACATGGTTGACTTAATATTAGGGCTGCCAGACGTCCCGGTTTTCCCGGACATGTCCCGGTTTTAGACTTTTTGTCCCGGTGTCCCGGTCCAACCTTAAAATGTCCCGGGTTTCGTTTAAGTGTCCCGGTTTTCTATTAGATTGCACAAATTTTGCCTAAAAACGACTACAGTGAGAGAAAAAATGCGTTGTAATATTGAGAAAACTTTTATGAATTTACTGGGGGAAATAAGGCATAGTAAACATGAATATTTTTTATTTGATTATTGTTTTGAAATGTTCGTACTTAAAAACAATACTTTCATAACACGCACACGTGGTGTTGAATCAAACTGAACATTTGAATGCACATCTACATGTCTGGCTGTAGCTGAGTGCACGACGATGCTTGCCACAATTTGCTAATTTCCAGAGCGTCAGGGTTCAAATCCCATTACAGACAGCATGGAATTTAAATATATATTTTTTTAAC
Source organism: Rhagoletis pomonella (assembly GCF_013731165.1). NCBI lineage: Eukaryota > Metazoa > Arthropoda > Insecta > Diptera > Tephritidae > Rhagoletis > Rhagoletis pomonella. The sequence goes on from NW_023475702.1 coordinate 1,355, forward strand.
TTAAAAGAAGCTCGGCCAAACACGTAGAAATGCTTAGGCGCCGAGCATTCGTTTATTGGAACCAAATATGTTATACTGTTCATACCCAAACTTTGGATATAATTTTGAAACTATCTGGGGGCTTCCCTTGAAATGCAAAACTTCGAAAAACCTAAAAGTTTTATTCAGCAGTCAAGCTTTCGAAATAAAAAAAACCGGTTTGTTCTATCAAAAATCCGTTTTATAATCAAGATTTCAAAAAAATCGCCTAAAAATTTCCAAAAAAAAAAAAACCGTTGAAACCGGTTCTTAAAAATCGAGTCAATCACCCCAATAGATACAGATGGCTCGAAATTCGACGGTAAGGTGGAAAAGAGGGGGTTTCTCACGAATCCCTCCCCTGAAAATCTTTTTTAAGTTACCAGACTACTGCAGCTGAGGAGAAGCTTGGAACCGAAATTCTAGAAAGATATGTCTTAACTTTATGTAATAACGAGGCTGCAATCAAAGCTCTGAACGCTTTCACGTTTTACTCGAACATTGCGCTGGACTGCCGCCTATCTCTATAGGGACCTTACTAACCTATTTTCAGTAATTTATTTCCAATAATTACTGAAATATTCTAGTTTTTGCACTTTTTAAAAATATCTCAACTATAACAATACATTTTAAACCAATCAGGTATTTACCCTATAAACATTTTGGCGAACGTTCGAAAATGACCTTCGATATCCAGTATGCATATTGGACTGAGAGCGAACTCATAACCAACCTTAGTTTTCCAACGTTCTTAGTAAATTGGAAATTCACTCGAGATGGGTTCGAAAAAAAATGGAAACCCTAGTAACAAGAGAGAAAGTGAAATCCAGCTCATTCTCGAAGGAAAATATAAGACAATCGCTCTCTCACAATAAAATTTCAATTCGATAATGGGCTGGATTTCGAATTCATAACGAGGGGAAAATACATTGGATAACGAGGGTTCTGTTTTGCTGGAGAATGGGCTTGTTTTCGAATCGAATACTAACCTATTGCACATTCGTTATCGAAAGTGAGACTCGAAAAAATGTTAGTTTTCCAATCACTTTCGATTCGAATTGCTAACCAAGCCCAATGTTTATTGGGTATATTTACAGTTGTCCACAAAATAATAGGAGTGCGATATTTTGACCAGTTTTGGCTATTTGTCTTTTGTTTATTTAATGTTTATTATTTTTTTATAAAAGCCTAGCTGGCTGTACAACAAACACCATATAAATTCAGATTTTAAACTTTGTATAAAAATTATAAAAATTTTGCAATTTTTCACCCAAATTTCAAACTTTTTAATCAGAATCTTTAGAAAAAATTCTGGTATGCAGTTTTCTAGTCTGAAGAAGTGCAAGTTTCAAGCGGCTAAAAAATTCCGTTGATATTTGGCAATTTTTTTGCTCCATATAAAGGAAAATTGTCGACATACTTTGTATGGAAAAAACGTGAAACACCTTTAAACAAAAAAATTCTCAAAAATCAACGGAATTTTTTTTTTACAGAAGCAAAGCGTCTATAGAGTTAGGCAGATATATATTGGTAAATCGATTACTGAGATAAAACTTGTTTTCATAAGCCGCACAAAACAATTCCCCTTTACTCATCGACAATCATATCGTTTATAGTTTTGTACATAGTCAGAAACAAATTGTAAGTATCACTGTCTTTTTTCCCAACGAGAAAAGTTTACTTTTCTTTAGTGACAATTATACCATCGAGTACGTTATATATGCAAACATTCAAATTAAGTGAAAAAAAAAAATTTTGTTTCCTTCTGTAAATTTTTGCAATAAATTCAAATTAAAACA
>NW_023475703.1:0-3171 GCF_013731165.1 Rhagoletis pomonella
ACCAGGTTATTTGTTGTTTAATTTTTGTATTTTCAATACACTGCTGCCCTGCATAAAGAGAAACCCGCGTGCCGAATTTTCTTCAGATATCTAAACTTTTGCTAGAGTTATCGTGTACACAAAAAAACGGACAGACAGACAGACGGACATGGACTAATCAACTTTTCTTTTCATTCTGGGCATTTTCGTTATATACATACATATGTACATCAATGTAGTATATATCTATCTCGATTTTGGTTGTTCCAAATATCCGTTACGTGAAAAAAGTTATGGTACCCTCCTGCAGAAGTGCGTAGTAAATATGTTTAAAAAGCAAACTTTTTAATTAATATCTAATTAGTTTAAAAAAAATTTCAATGTAATGGAACTCCTCGACCCTTTTTTAATGAAAACAAGAACCCTTATGAAATTTCGTTTTGAAAGTTTTCAAATTTAAAAACTCAAGAAAAAAATTAATAGAAAAAAAAATTGTGATAAATTACATTTTATATTCTGCGAGAAAATGTCTAAAATCAATGAAGACCTATGCTGCGAAGGCAGCGAAGTATCAAAGGAAGATTTTGACGACCTTTTACGATTTAGCTGAGGAACCATGTGCGCAGGAAACATTATTTGGAAAATATTTCGAAATTTTGGAGAAGGTAGATATCAAATGCAATGACCGCTTTTTTATTAAATTATAGCACTAATGCAGTGAGCACTTTTAACAATACTTGCTCATGTGTGCTGGCCAAGTTTGTGGTCACTTTCACATACAACATTTTTTCAGGCAAGGAGAGCCGACCTTTCGCCAATAGAGAGATAGTGAATCAAAAACGACAATAGAAACCCCATCACATTTTTTAATTAGTAATTCGGGTGTGTCCCGCAAATATTCGATCTCCGAATTTTAGAGGTTTTGAAACTAAGACGGACGCTATATCCGGTTAAGCGACTTTGATGAAGCTCAATATCGCTTCCCTCTCCATATGAAGGCTATAAAAGGGGCAACGCACAAACTATATTGCATTTCCTTTATTATTTCCATCTACATACATATGTATGTAGATTAGACTGTTTAAAAAAAAGTTTTCGGATTTCCGATGAGCCGTGAGATTTCATATAGTTGATACAAAAGAAGGCGCCTGCTCCAAGAAGAACTTGAAAAATTTAGAGGTCGCTACCTGCGCTTGATACTTTAATTTTTCACGAATTTCTAAATTTATCGATAACTATGGTCATTATTTTTGCAGAAAAATTATATATGCATATATAATTAAATATGTAGTTGGTTTTTCTTACAAAATTACTGGGGCGTAAATATGAAATACGACTAGGAACGAATGCTACTCATACGCCATGTATGAACTATTACACAATGCAACACTGATTTTGGTGCGGCAAATGTTAAAGCTGTCCGTAAGTATAAAGTTTCCATCAGCTCCAGATTTTGAGACAAAGGAGGTCAAGGTGTCAAAAAATTGAGTTTTTTGCAATATTTGATAAGCTCTAGCTTAAAGTAAAGCTAGAACTCTCGACTACTTTCCCTGAAAATACCATCCCTGCACCTTGACCTTATGGCCACTTTTAGTCATTTATTGAATAATAAAAAAGTACTGGAAAATTGTGCTATTGAATTTTAGCTACAGTCGAATTATTTAGTACAAAAGTTTCAGCACGGCAGGCTGGAGTGCTACTTGACTAATTTAAGCCGGCCAAAATAAGAAAAAAATAACTATTTAATTTAGTTAACAAGAAACTTATCGACTTTCCGTTTTTAATATATAGCTTGATAGCACTGATTACCATAAGCAACGTGGGGGTATTCTCGTGCACTGCCGCATTTGTAAAGCCAAATTGCAGGGATCTGTACAAGTTACTTCTAACTTTATACGCCATTTGCGCATGAAACATCCACGACAGTTCATAGAGTATGATGAATATAAAGCTTCGAGACCGAGAAAAACAAAACATCGCGAAAGCCATTTTGAAAAATTAACCGTAAAACTGATAGCAGATAACATGCTTCCAATTTCGATTGTGGAGAATAAAACCTTCAGACAATTTGTTTCCTTTTTGAACCCTAAAGCAAACTTAATAAGTAGACCAACGGCTGTAAGAAGAATTGACGAGTATTTCGACGCAATGATGGAAAAAATCAAAAGTGAACTGCAAAACCAGTCATATTTTTGTACCACTGCCGATGTGTGGTCCACCAAACATCGTAGCTTTTTTGGATACACATGCCATTGGATAATCAATTCCTTCGAAAGAAAGTCAGTAGCACTGGCATGCCACCGCTTTAAAGGTGCGCACTCGTATGACAAAATTAATGATGTTATAATAAATATTCATGCTAAATTTGGATTGAACTCAAGTAACGTCAGAGCCACGGTGACTGATAACGGGTCCAATTTTGTGAAAGCCTTTAAGGAATTCGGCGTCCAAAACTCTTCGGATGAAGAAATGCTTGAACCTAGCGATTTTTTGAGTTATGTCAACGAAAACTGTCTTCCAAGACATATTAAGTGCGCTACACATACCATTAATTTAATAGCATCAAACGATTTTATTAATATTTTGAAGAAACGTCCTTTGGCTTATGAGAAGCATAGTGTTGTAGGTATTAAATCTACTATGCGTCAATACTTTCCACATATATGTACATACCCTTGTGGTAAGCTGATTAAGTTAAGTGACATTTTGTATATGTACATATGTAATGTACTGTTCAGACAAAAGTTGGATCCGCGCTATAAGGCCACAGGAAATAACACCATATACAGTGAAAGCTCCCATAAGCGGACACCGATGGTCAGCTACTTTTTTGTGCGCCTATGAGAGATGTTCGCTTATAGGAATTTCGTAAAAAATAAAATTTTAATTTAAATTTAAAAAATTTAAATTGCGGGTTTCCAAATTAAAATAATTGAGGGATTCACAACGGTGTCGTAAGTGTCGTATTGTTGTATGTCGTAAACTTTAAAAGCTTAAATAAATGTTTAGAGAACTTGAAACCACAACCAACTATTTTTTAACACCGCGAAAATTCATAATATGACTTTGATGGTACTTTGCGAACCCCGTAAATATTTATTCTTCAGAAAGAGGAAATAAATTCAAATTTATTTCGTTTTCTTTCCTACCGACAAATCTCATTGCCCGCTTCACTAAGCAGCAAGAAGGGGG
>NW_023475704.1:0-3171 GCF_013731165.1 Rhagoletis pomonella
TTTCCATACAAAATTTTTTCCTATTTTCTTTTTATAAAAAAATAATTGATTCAACAGCAAAAACCACAAGAATCTAGTTTATTAATTTTATACAGAACTCACAAGAATTGAAGATATAACGAAAAATTACCAAATATTTAAAATATTTCAACTCGACTTCTTAGAAAAATTTTTTGTATGCAACTTTGTAAAGTGCAAGCACTACACTTAAATATTGTGCAATACTCAGAGCTATCATTGTGATTTTTTTTATTTTTTTTTTTTTGATGGCATATTTTCAAAAACTATTTTTTTTTATCAAAAAATTTTTATGTTAAAAATTTTTCAAGACAAAAAAATTAAAAATTATTTCCCATAATAGAGAATATTTATGCGTGTATGTGATTTTTTTCAAATTTTTTCCTCGCCCCGTTCTCGAGATATTTGGAAAACTATTAAATCGATTTGTTTTTGTTTTTAAACTGTAAAATTTTAAAAAATGTTTTAATCAAGCTCAGATTTCATATTTATTTATTATTTATGTATATCCATCAACCTAAAAAATTTGAAACAAATCAAACACATGAAATGTGAACCCCATCCATTTTGTTATAGAACGCCCCATATACATGTAATAAAAAAAGAACAATCGGTTTATTCCACAAGCTACTTGGAGAAAAACTCAAGAAAAGTTCAAACTGTGAGCGTATATCAAACAAACTCTAATTCAATAATTCAGTCTCATCTCAAGTCACTAAATTTGAGATTAGCACTTAGTGACTATTTTTGTGACTTGAGATGATTTGGGTATTCAGTAGGAGAGAGTCACGAAATGTTCACCAAAAATGTGTGGTAAAAACAAACACAGATTTTTTTTTTACCAAGGACTCATTGTAGACTCATAACTTCGGAACGCTCCGAATATGTTGCTGCTTGCCAAAGCAACGCCAATGGTGTTATTCTCAAACTCTCTGATCTGCTGACATACGTATGTAGCTGTCGGACCATTTGTTAAACTGTACCAACATTCTTCAACTCTGCAACTGAAAGTTGTTCTTGATCCCAATTTAAAATATTGCACTTTAACTTTTGACGGTTGAAGCAGATATGTTTGCATAGAGCAGAAAAAAGTTAAGTAAAAAATATTGCACATGAAATAGCACAGCACAATGCGAAACTTTGTATATTTTTACACGCGTAAATACATATACATACATATATAGTTATAGTATGTTGACAAGTTAAAGTGAAAAAAGGCAAACGAGGACATAAACTCTAGAACTAAACAACAAAGTGTGATATGGTGTGAAATATTGTTGTTTACAAAAAGTTTTTTGAGATACATGCACACTCTTTGGTATATATTTGTATGCAAAAATGCTTACATATTTACTTAATCTAAAATTTTTGCTTCAAAAAAAAAAATACTAAATTATCACTTAAAACTCTTTTTCGATTTCATTAAGGCCGTATGGATATATTTGGTCCTCATAGGCCGATTCCAGTATTTAGAACTGCTCACCCTGTTGCTGAGGATTAATGATCGCGCTGGGGAGAGTATTCTGATTTTATACTAGTTACGTTGAAAACTCCGCTATTCTATAAATGTTTAATGTAATTGTCTGCAAAAATCCTGTCAATCAACTTTAATAGATTTTATACCCGCCGATGAAGCTTATTTTTACATCGCTTTGGCTAAACTGCTAAAAATCATAGCAAGAAAATGTTCCAAAATCTGAATCTTGCAAGCACAAAAAAGGAAAGAAAATGCAATGTGGGAAAAATTTCGAAAGAGTGCAATCAATATGCGCTATCAGCAGATACTAAGAGGACAATCTTGAATTCAGTTGCAATTTTGTCTATACCAGTTTAAATAACAGTTTTTAACAGTGGTACATAAGCAGAGATTCAGAAAATAATTTGTTAAACACCCCTTCTCCTGCCAAATTTTCTTCCTGTTGACTACACTAAAGTTGTAGTTCGATATGTTGACGACCTCCGCGGTTTAGCTGTCTCGCTCTGCATTGGTTTTGTAGTAGTTCTGAGACAATTACTAAATATGTAGTTCCCGGCTACGCTAACAGCAAATTTTGTCGCAAGGATACACCTTAACATCTTGTTTATGTATCTACATACCCGTATGTGTCTATGTTTATAATAGCAATGTGAAAAATCAAAATGCTGTGAAATAAACTAGTTTCGAAAGTTGAAAAAGTTATTTTTTGCTTAGTTTGTCAAGGTACATACATATGTGTGCCCAGTCAGAGTGTTGACTGTGTTGGTATATTCCAAACCTTTTCAATAATTGTTCATTTCATACATACATACACTAGGTATTTTTTTATTTAGTACAATTAAACAAAGTCATTTTGACGGCATACTATTTTTTTTTTCTTTCATACATCTCCTTATCACACTTCTTCATCGAGTTCACTATGGTTTGATATAACAAAAAAATTTTGCTTGAAAAACATTGAAAATATTTAACAAAAATTGCCATGCACTCACTTTTGATCGCCAGTGTACCTCATATTATATTATTGCATTTAATATAATTTAATTAATTTGTAACAAATATGACATTTCATTATATTTATATTTATGCCGTGCGCAATTGCTTACAAAAAGATACCATAAATCGATGAAAAACTTAAAGATTTTTTTAATTAAATGGTAGGTAGGCGTGGTCCCTATTCGATCTTACCTATTTCATAACCGGAAGTTGTAAGTCATTCAAACATAATTTGTACAAATTATTAAATTACCTACTAGAGCAAATTTGACCACCGTGCGCTAGTAATATTTCCCATGGCTTGGTAATTGTTCCCAAATAATGTCAAAGTTCGGCAACTAAAATATTTAGTTGTCGAAACTAACTTCTTCCTCATTGTTTAGTAGCTTTCACTCATATTTTTCCCCAAAATGCTACACGACACTTTTAAGGATATTAAAGGGTAAAGTTTTACATTTTTCATCCTTGTGCATCAAAGACTTAAATTGTTTTAAGTTCTAGAGAATTTACTCTTTTATTTGATACCCATATTGGTACTGAACATGGTACTGAATTGTTTAAATATTTTTTATTAATAATTTTTCAAAGTCTTTTAAAACCCCTGACGTTAGAGAGAATTATTAAAAAAGCAGTTTTACTTTATTTCGCTGCTAGTTGCCGGAGTATATTGAATTTTTTTT
>NW_023475705.1:0-3171 GCF_013731165.1 Rhagoletis pomonella
AATGAGAAAGAACTGGCTGCCCGGGAACAGCTTAAGGTAAGACAAACATGTGTCCATACATATATGTATGTATGAGTGTGTACATTAGGGTCCCAGCAAACATTGAGGTTAGTTATCGATTAGAGAATGATTGGAGAACTAGCCACATTCTCCAATCTCAAACGTTAGAGAACGACTCGAAAAACTATCGAGAAATATAGCGATCTCAACAAAAGTGGGACATAGTTCCCGACTCGAGAAAATATTAATTCTCTAACCGAATTCTAATGTTGATCTCTAATTGGATTTGAATGTGAATTTCAATTCAAATTGCTGTTTTGCTTTATTAAATAAAACGCTTTGTTTGTAAAATATGTTTTAAATGTATTTGCAATAAAAAATAATGAATTACTTGAACTTAAAAATAATTTATGACTCATTCATTTGGAATATTGCTTATTTACATTTATTTGAATTTGCTTTGTTTCTCTAATCGGTCTCGAATCGAATTCTAATGTAGTTCTCTAACTTCGTCATCGACTCGAGAACGATTCGAGAATTAGCCTAGTTATCTAATGTAGAAATCCAAATTTCTCTAACGTTAGAGACCGTGTTTGCTGGGAGTGGTCTAAAAATGCATGTGAAAAAGTAAAGTCGGACTTTTATGCTCTCGCCCCCTAGAAACAGGTATTCGTAGAAATGGTATTGAATTTCTTAAAAATCAATACTTTTCGATCGGAAAACTTTGTTTGTCTTCAGGCGCCTGCCAATAATAATGCCTAATTGTTTATTTTAATTTTTAATAACTAGCGGACGCGCCGAACTTCGCCTCGCCCAAAATTAATTTTTGGTTGAGACATTTTGGTACAACAATTTCACCAACTAATCACTTTACGACATCCAGTGACACATTTATCTGCTCTTGCTCAACATAAATCCAGTATACATAGACTTATTTGAGATGAAATCCTTTAACTGTCTAATAATTGCATTACTGGGCATTCATCAAGAACTGTCTTTATTATGGTAATTCGCCATAAAGCAATGAGCTCAGGGGTTCTGGTGGTTCATTTAACGGTAGTAATTTGACTTTAACCCCGGAACAACTCAATCCTGGCGTCTGCTAATGAAAGTTTTACGCATTGGGTTTTACATACAGATTAGAATTTTTAGATAGTTGGCAGACCTCTTTATAATTATTATTTCTGGTTAAGAGTGCATTTAAATGTGTTTAATTCGCTGAATTCTTACATTTTACTTAAGATATATATTTAAGTCACTAAATTTTAGACAGGAGCAACACTATTCAAAAGTTTGTACTTTTTATCTAAACCGTTGATGTTTCAACTATTGAATTTATGAATTATTATGAAAGATATGGCCGTAGGTTGACCGGATACAGTGCTTTTAGCTTTTTAAGTCCTTTTTAATAAACTTGAACAACGTGACTATCTTTCGCTTGTACATGAGCTTCCCCTCTTCAAACAGAAGAATTTGATAAAATATTAAGGGAGATATCGTGTCGTAACACAAAAATACCTTTTAGGAATAAGTATGTATGTAGATTTTTTAATAGTTGGCAACCCTCTTCAAAATTATTACTTCTGGTTAAGAGTGAATTTAAATGTGTTTCATTCGCTAAATGCGCTGCAATGTTTTACTCAAAATATATGTACATATATTTAAGTCTCTAAAATTTAGGGCAGGTGGCAATCCTAAAGGTTTTTATTAAGAAAGATATGACGTATTATCGACCGGATACAGTGATTCAGCTCTTTAAAACCCCCTTTTTTAAATAACTAAATTAAAAAAAATTTACAATTTTTCGCGTGTGTGTGAGCTTCTTCCCTTCAAAATGAGATATCATACATTAAATTTGATAAAATATTAAAGGAGATATCGTTTGGTAACAGAAAAATACCTTTTAGAAATAAGTATATTACGTTTTTTGCGGATTTAAGGTTACTATAAAAAACAGTTAAAAATAGAAAATAGTTAAATAGGAAATTGAGCATTATTACCGGCAGTCTCCTGAAGAGAAAAATAGGTTTCCGATCGAAAAATATTGATTTTCAAGAATTCTATGCCATTTCTACGAAAACTTGTTCTTCACATATAAAATACATGGAGAACTTTAAGCGCATTGAGCGACCTCCCACAACAGCCGGTTCTACATTCCCACGACAGCCGGTTCTACATTCCCACGACAGCCGGTTCTACGTACCGGAATGACTCGGGTTTTACCCGACCAAGGGCTGTTGTTTCGGCGATCTAAGGCTACACCTTCTCCGCACCCTTCTGCTCAGGGCTGGCATAGAGTCAAACCCAGGGCCAGAAATCTACACCTGCTGCGTATGCCAGACATGACTGCATACAAACTCCACCTCGGTCAGGTGCAATGCCTGTGACGGGTGGAGTCACCTCCGTAACTGCTCGGGCCTGCGTACGCACCGGCAATCGACCAGGTCGTTCGGGGCCCCATGCTGTGCGAACCGGACCGCCCCCACGGCAAACCACCACCCGCCTGGGCAGCACACAATCAACACACCCACACCCCAACACAACACAACAATAGACACACAAACAGACACAATAGCACCCACACACCGCCGCCGGAAACTCCTAGTCCCTACGACAATCTGCTCTGTTTGTCAGTCCAGAATATACCGTAACGTCAGTCTAGTGCAACTCTTGCCTCGGCTGGTGCAACTTTAGGGCGTGCTCAGGACTTCGCAACACACGAGATTGGACGAGTGACTATGTGGGCCCCTGCTGTGCTGCCCCGTCGCATCCCTCCCCCGCGACGCCGCCAACCACCACCACAAGGCAGCGCCCCCTTTTGCAGCACGTACTGCAGGGGGGCCGGCAGGCAACACAACTCTTAAACACCACACATCACAATCGGTCTCCCAAGGCACACAAAGGTGCTACAATTTAACTGTAACGGACTCCAGAGCAAGATCGAGGAGATAACTGTCTTTATGGGAAGGCATGGAACCCTGTTGAATTGCGCCGGATACAACGTGCACCGTCGAGATCGCGAGCGAGATAATGGTGGAGGTTTAGCGTTCATCACGCACCACACCGTGCAGTATCGTCTCATTGAAGCAGACATCGGCCGCAGGGATACCATCCTAGAATGTCAGGGTATTGCTATCCGGTCAGGCGATGTTGAGCTCGAAATATTTAACG
>NW_023475706.1:0-3170 GCF_013731165.1 Rhagoletis pomonella
TTGGATTGCATTTGCATAATATACCTAATATTGGAATCTGTTTTGATCGTAAAAAATACAACTTGCAATCATTTAGATTATAGTTTTGAAAGAAATTGATTGCAATCGTAAATTATGTAAAAATTGTCAATAACATTCTGCCTAAAATTTCTTTTCCCCATGTAACGGTTATAAAATACGTTAAATCCGCACTATCTGCATTAACAAAAAATATACATTGGAATATTTAAAATAAACCGATTCATATTTATTTTCTAGTAAGAATTGTTTCTTAATTGAAAGTATTTAATACTAATATAATGTAGTGGTTAATGTTTTAAAATGAATTCGCAATATGTCCGCAGCTCAGGTTGATTTAAAGAAATCCGTTTAAATTTTTCGAATTACATCTACTTGAATACAGGATAGGCAGGGTTGCATACAAATGGTAGTTCCGTAAATATTTAAAATATGTTAGTTCGTTCAATATTTGCATCTGGGCCAATAAATAATAACAAATATAGCCGAAAAAAACAAAGTTTCAATTAAAACGAGTTTTTATAACCCCCCATAAAATTCCGATTAATTTTAAGTACGAAAATAACGATATTTTTTCATGGAGATTTATTTTTTTAATATACCTTGTTTATACCTACACAAAAACCGGATTAGCAAAAAACCGATTGGACTCAACATATATTTCTTTACAGCATTTATCCCCCTGTCTTTATAGCGCACTCGATAAAGTCTTATTCAAAAGTAAACAAAATTGCTATTTTTAAACATTTTTTTAATAAATAATTTGCGCGGTTGACCGAAATGGAAACAAACAATAATTGTAATTTATTATAACAATAATACGAATTTAAAACGGGCTGTATAAAGAAAACCAGCCTATTGTCACTTCACTTTCCAATGGTGCTGATTGCTGCAAGAATTATTTAGCTATTTAGAGCATAATCAACACAATATATGCACATAAATATGTATTATTTCACAGATCTCAGGGTCAGCTTAGAAATACGTTACCAAAATTATATAAAATTTAAGTAGGAATTATTTTTATTTATAACGTAAAAGCGCTATCTGACCCAATCTGATAAGTATATTTCCCCTAAAGTTAACCCATTTTATTTAATTTGTCTCTCGTGAAAATATATATTTTATTTATAATTTTCAGATATGTACATATATTTTAAATTTTTGCTTTAATTTTTGTCTCCTTTTAATATTTAATTAGATACCTTAAGATTAAAATAAGCTTAAAACGAAACAGCACAGCAACCCTTTTCTGTTCATCTTGAGAACACAAAACCCTCTTTTGTTAAAATTCGGCGCTGCACAAAATCCTGGCTTTTATATTTTCCAACAAAATACCACTTCGCAACCCTGGATTTTCACGAAGCGTTTCATTCGGGTCGTAGTTTGGCTACTTCGGGCCATTCGGTCAGAGAACGTTTATAACTGAGAAGGCGCATTTTCTCTGTGAACTAATTTCTGCCAGAAATTTTGGGGTGCAGTCGGCCAAATACACCACACGTCGACGAGTGCACCACTTGACCGACGGTGTCGGTAGAGAAGTGTCGGCTGCCACCATACCAAAAATTTTTCCGTCCCACCACACTTCGAGCAGTTCAAAGCAAAATGAAAAAATAAGAACAAAATGGAAAGAGGAACAAAAATCTAATAAGCATAGGGCAGAGGGGGTGCTTGCGGAGGCAGGCGCGTGCTTGTGTCGGATCAAAACAAACTCTAAAATAAAAATGGTAGTCGGAACGACAAGTGTACAAAAGAAGCGGGGAAACGGGGAAAGGAGCGGGCTTTTGTACATTTGCTTGTTTGCCGAAAATATGATATTTGCGTGAAATCGATTTGCTGGTTGCAAATTCATTTTTGCAAACATGTATGAATTTTTCTGTTTCAACTATGTTGATGAGATTTTCTAAGTCAATTTTTTCGACTTTTTTCCGCAATTATCTAAAGTCATGTAAAGTGGAACTTTTTCAATAAAACTATTTCATTACAATTTAATGAAACATATGTATGTATGTATGTATATATTTACTTATGCACATACACATATATAATTATTTCTGCAATCAAATTTTCTATTCATGCAAAAAGCCAAACGCATAAATATGTACGTATGTACACATTCATTTGTAAATATGTAGATATGTAATGTATGTATGTAACATATATATGTACATACAAATGTGCGATTGGTCGGCTTTCGCATATGCATATTACTGCCAAAAAAACTACGAACATGCATATAAATGTACATATGTACAAATCACGGCAGCATACATACATATATATGCACATAATTACACGTATACTCAAATACAACAATAACTATTTCATTCATAAACGCATGCGCATATTTCTCAAGGCCAAGTAAATTCATTCATAAAAACAACCGCAGCACATCTCCCCGCAAATTCATCACCAACAAGCGCAACTTTGTCAATCCGACACAAAAATTCTAAAATCTTAAAATGAAGAAATCTCGGCCAGCCAAGTGAAAATTGGCAATTATTTCTCTATATCCAGTAAAATAAGTTATCTCGAATCTTGGCAATTTTTGGTAATTTTTGACAAAACACTCTATTTCTCTGTTCCATACCAATATTTCAATCATTAACTAGTATTTTAAAGTGTCATTTTAATAAACATTAAATAAAAGTGTATGTTTTCTGCAGCAAAATACATTAATTTTTTTTAAATAAAATCAAAACTTGTAAAATCACAAACATATGTGGTTTTATCGGAAGTTCACAGATGTAACGTGGCAACTTAGCTCGTTTTCACATTTTTCGGTCCGAAATTGTAAAATTTTTGTCCATGCCGCGCCACAAATTTTGTACAGGTGGGTCAATGTGCCTTGAACAAAATTTATATATATACAAAAAAAATATTTTATTTATTTTTTAATATTAAAAATTTCTATACTTCCAAGCGTTTATAAAAATATATTTACATATATGCACGAACGATTTTTAATATTTTTCATCCCTAAGCAAATCTTCAGTACCATAAAAGATTCAAACACATCAAAGTACAAGCAATGCAATGTTCAACCTAGTGCTACTCCACTGTACATGTGTATATGAATGTATGCATGTATGCGTGTAAAAAATGTCAATTCCAGAAATTGAATAATTTGTGTGGATGGAAGCGGCTAGGGG
>NW_023475707.1:0-3170 GCF_013731165.1 Rhagoletis pomonella
CGCTGGATTGTTAAATAAATGCAATCGATGACCAAATTGTAGTACAATTAACTTTATTGTACAACAAACAATTTACAATACTCGCTAATACAGTAAAAACACTTTACAATACTTGTTAAAGCAATAACAGCGCTTAACTAAACTTGGTAACACAATTAAACTTATATCTTGCTTATTCGCAACTCGCTTCTCTGCTCACTTTACTTGTAGCTTGCTGTCTTGTAACTCACTCACCTCGCGGTGGCGGCGCCCTTATATACCTGCGCTGGCACTTATGGCAACTCTAGAACATTCTGAAGTTTATCTCTCATTCTCTTTCTCTCGCTGTTCGCAGTGTTCATCCAACTTGACGTTTCTCTTTGTGGAACATTCTAAGTCATTCCTCGAACATTCTGCCTATTTCTCGTTGTTCGCTTTGTGTTGCCGCAGTATTCGCCACACTGCCCTCCACCTAAGTCTGATCGTCCCGATCAGACACACTTGCCGCTCCAACCGCTGCAAGTATTTCCAAGTGGACCACTTTCATCTTGGTCCTCGGTCTCCCCATTGTCTGGATTTGATGCACTGCGTCCTTCAGCCGTTTGCCAATCTTCAACGGATCTTTCCAGTCAAGTCTTTGCTTGGAGGTAAAGCTTTGCTTCTGCTGCGACATGTACAACCACAATGCGTTACTGGAGATTGCTTCCGGCTTATCTCCGGGAGTGCACCATCTCCCATGGTCGTGCTTCTGCCGGCCACTGGTGGTGACCAGACCATGTCTCTTCTCATGGGCACCCTTTTCGCCAGATCTATGCTGCATCCTCTGTCCATGATACCCAGGCTCCTGCCTTCGTACTGCACTGCCTTTAGCGCATCTTGCTAAATCCGGTTCCTCACGCTGAAACTTTCCCAGTGTTTCCGCATCTCGCTCTTTCGCCGGCGTCAACCTCATTGACCGGACATGTATAACCTCATCCTTGGCTTCCGGCTTAACTACTCGTCTTTTCCGACCACCTTTTTCGGGACACTTCAAAGCGCGCCTACTGCTTTCACAGCCGCTTCCATTTCCGGCCACCGGCGTATCACCATTGCAACGTGGTTCAGTGGCTTTCCTCCTGCCGGAAACACTGCCTGGCTTGCCATGACCACTTCCTTGTTGCGACCTCTTCTTCACTGAGCTAGCGGAACCGTCACGCTTTTCCGGTATCGGTGAACCGCTTCCTTCTCCTGATGAAACCACTCCGTCTCCATCACTGCCAACCTCCGCCCAACTAACCGCTTCCGTTTCTGGTGGAATTGTCGAGACTTCCTCTAAGACTAACCGTCTGCTGTAGTACTGGCTGCCGTAACCAACCCTAAGTGGCACTTTCCTGTGACGATCTGTCAGGATCATTCTCTGGAGGTCAATCTTCATGCCTTGGCCAAGTAAGAAATCCACGCCGATGATGACTTCATCCACAATGTCTGCCACTATAAACTTAGTGTACGAGGCCACATCGTCGATTATTACCTCGCATGGTACTTCTCCTAATATTTGGGTGCGTTCACCAGTTGCAGTCTGCAGCTTTGCTCCAGGTAGTGGCTTCACATAAAAAGTGGCCAAATCCGGTCGAATAATGGAATAAGTCGCTCCAGTATCCACTGTCAGTACTCTTTCCTGCCCATTCACACATCCACCAATAGTGAGGTTGCTCGCATTCCGGCCAATTTGGGAGACGGAGATTATGGGCCCTTCAACTTCTGGAGCCAGCACGCGGCCCTTCCTGCTGGCTCGTTTCAGTTTAACGACTGATTGGAGTTGGCGTCGTCTCCTTCAGCCCTGCGTTTGCGTACTGCTGAATTGTTGAGCGCACTGGAGCTTGCGCTGCAATCGCGGGCGAAGTGGCCTGGCTTTCCACATTTAAAACATTTCCTAGCACCATCCTTTCTCTCGGTTGCACCAGGAGTATTCTTCTCTGCCATCGACTTGAGTGTTTTCAGGATCTCGTTCATCACGTCAGGTGTCTCCACTTCTACTCGATGGGCTTTGTAGGATGGTCTACTTAGGAGCGCTGCCGTTTCACGTGTCTGAGCATACGAGACCGTTTCAGCAAATGTTGGCTTTGGATTTGCATACGTCTCGCGCTTGGTATACACGTCCCGCATTCCGTTGATGAACCTCTGGATTTTTACTCTTTCGAGGTGCTCACCAGATGCATCTCCAATTGCCAAATGAGCCAACCTTTCAACCTCGGAGGCGAATTCCTGTAGAGTCTCGTTGGGTTTCTGGCAGCGATTCTCCAGCTCCATCTGGTAAATCTGTCTCCTGTGCTCGCTACCATAACGTCTTTCCACTGCACCCATTAATGCATCGTAATTGTTCCTTTCACAGTCAGGAATTGTCTGCAAGATTTCCGCTGCAGGTCCTTTTAATGCCACGAACAGAGCAGCGGATTTATCCTCCATGCTCCAACGATTTGCTGTAGCTGTCTTCTCGAACTGGAGCTTAAAGACTTGGAAAGGAATCGTGCCGTCAAAGGATGGAGTCTTTACCTTGGGAGCACTTGTCGAAGTAGCTGGACGATTCATCAGCAAATCTCGGAGGCGACCTTCCAACTCTTCTACCTTTGCTTCGACTTTCTCCTGAATTAGCTCTTCGATTTTATCTTGTCGTTCCTCGATTTTATCCTGTCTCTCTCTGAGTTCCGCGTTATCTTTAAATAAATTCTCTTGTAGCTGAGTAATCTTTTCATCTAGCTGCGATGACATGTACGTTTTCTGTGCTTCCAGCTGCGAGGACATGCGTGTTTCCTGCACTTGCAGCTGGGATGAAATCTGTGATGACAGCTGTAATGACATCTGTGACATGGCAGCCAATAACGTGTTCATGTCCATAGCTGTTGATGAACTTGGAGACTTTTGCTGTTCTTCAACCTTCCCGGATGTCTGCTGCACATCCTTCGATGAACAGGCAGCCTCATCCTTCTGTTCGTCCTTTGCGGATGCATCGTCGGATTTACCCTGGAAGTTGTATTTGTCCACGTCGATGCCTTCAGTTTCCATAGCCTCCCGCAAACGGGATAATAATTCCACTTTTCTTCCGGAGGTGGCCAAATTACGCTTTTCCAACTCCTGTTTCAGCTCCTCAATTTTTAAGTCCTGAATTTTCGCCATTTTCAGTAGTTTATCCTTCGGGATTTATTTAACAATCC
>NW_023475708.1:0-3170 GCF_013731165.1 Rhagoletis pomonella
CATACTACCATGTTTCGGGCCCCGGCGAAATCGATCAGCCTCAATCCGTTGTCCGACGTTTCGTCGTGGAGGCTGAATTTTCCGACGGTGGTTCCAAAGATCCCTTCCTTGCCCACCCTGGCATTGAAGTCGCCAAGCACGATTTTGATATCATGACGGGGGCAGCGCTCGTATGTGCGTTCCAATCGCACATAGAAGAGATCCTTGGATGCCTCATCCTTCTCTTCCGTCGGGGCATGGGCGCAGATGAGCGAGATGTTGAAGAATCTCGCTTTGACGCGGATTGTGGGTAGACGCCCGTCCACCGGGGTGAACGACAGTACTCGACGGAGTCTCTCTCCCACCACAAATCCAACACCGAATTTGCGCTCCTTTACATGGCAGCTGTAGTAGACGTCGCAAGGCCCCAGACATTGTTTGCCTTGCCCCGTCCAACGCATTTCTTGGATGGCGGTGATGTCAGCTTTTGTCCTTACGAGGACATCAACCAGCCGGGCAGAGGCACCTTCCCCATTAAGGGTCCGGACATTCCAGGTGCATGCCATCAAATCGTAGTCTTTTAAACGTTTGCCGTGGTCGTCATCATAAGGGGGGGTCTCATCCGAGGCTTTGCCCTCAATCTAGAGCTGCAAATATATCGATGTCGGTGTCGATATATCGAGTAATTGGTTTTTTTGGCGACATCGATATTTTTTTCGATATCGAGTATGACATAGCCTTTTTCTCATTACTTCTTTTTGCGCCAAACAACATCAGTGACTGATTTAATAGACTAAAAATCTGCATACCAATTTTTTTTATAGAAATTCTTATTAAAAAGTTCGCAATTTTTAAGAAACTTTTTTCATTTTTTTCTAATTTGTGCAAAAATTTTACAATTTAGGTTTATATGGGTTTTGTTAGAGTTGTGAGCTATACTTTTATAAAAAGGTAATGAAAAAAATATAGAATGAAAAAACATTGCGAATACTGTAATAATATTACTGTGTGATTTTGCGTGTGGGTCAGTGTTCATACATACATACGTACCTCATATATATGTATAATAAAATTTTCTACTGGTAGATGGTTCTATGCATTTTTTGAATGAGTAGATGTTTTTTCAGTATCGAGTTTTCGTCTCTTAAATATCGAAAATATCGATTACGGCGAATATCGATACTTTTGCAGCTCTACCTCAACCCATCGCTTCTGAAGCTAGTATCCATTGTGGAAGAATACAAGTGAGATATCTTAGGGTTGACAGATAGTTGACAGGGTGTTCAATATGGCGATGACAGTGTGAACAATATGGCAGCCAATATGGCATACAACACCGAATGGCCCGAAGTAGCCAAACTACGACCCGAATGAAACGCTTCGTGAAAATCCAGGGTTGCGAAGTGGTATTTTGTTGGAAAATATAAAAGCCAGGATTTTGTGCAGCGCCGAATTTTAACAAAAGAGGGTTTTGTGTTCTCAAGATGAACAGAAAAGGGTTGCTGTGCTGTTTCGTTTTAAGCTTATTTTAATCTTAAGGTATCTAATTAAATATTAAAAGGAGACAAAAATTAAAGCAAAAATTTAAAATATATGTACATATCTGAAAATTATAAATAAAATATATATTTTCACGAGAGACAAATTAAATAAAATGGGTTAACTTTAGGGGAAATATACTTATCAGATTGGGACAGATAGCGCTTTTACGTTATAAATAAAAATAATTCCTACTTAAATTTTATATAATTTTGGTAACGTATTTCTAAGCTGACCCTGAGATCTGTGAAATAATACATATTTATGTGCATATATTGTGTTGATTATGCTCTAAATCGCTAAATAATTCTTGCAGCAATCAGCACCATTGGAAAGTGAAGTGACAATAGGCTGGTTTTCTTTATACAGCCCGTTTTAAATTCGTATTATTGTTATAATAAATTACAATTATTGTTTGTTTCCATTTCGGTCAACCGCGCAAATTATTTGTTAAAAAAATGTCGTTTCAAAATAGCAATTTTGTTTACTTTTGAATAAGACTTTATCGAGTGCGCTATAAAGACAGGGGGATAAATGCTGTAAAGAAATATATGTTGAGTCCAATCGGTTTTTTGCTAATCCGGTTTTTGTGTAGGTATAAACAAGGTATATTAAAAAAATAAATCTCCATGAAAAAATATCGTTATTTTCGTATTTAAAATTAATCGGAATTTTATGGGGGGTTATAAAAACTCGTTTTAATTGAAACTTTGTTTTTTCGGCTGTATTTGTTATTATTTATTGGCCCAGATGCAAATATTGAATGAACTAACATATTTTAAATATTTACGGAACTACCATTTGTATGCAACCCTGCCTATCCTGTATTCAAGTAGATGTAATTCGAAAAATTTAAACGGATTTCTTTAAATCAACCTGAGCTGCGGACATATTGCGAATTCATTTTAAAAAATTAACCACTACATTATATTAGTATTAAATACTTTCAATTAAGAAACAATTCTTACTAGAAAATAAATATGAATCGGTTTATTTTAAATATTCCAATGTATATTTTTTGTTAATGCAGATAGTGCGGATTTAACGTATTTTATAACCGTTACATGGGGAAAAGAAATTTTAGGCAGATTGTTATTGACAATTTTTACATAATTTACGATTGCAATCAATTTCTTTCAAAACTATAATCTAAATGATTGCAAGTTGTATTTTTTACGATCAAAACAGATTCCAATATTAGGTATATTATGCAAATGCAATCCAATTTGATTTGAGTTATTCAGTTTTAGATGCATTTATATTTCTGTGTTCGTATGGAATAGTAGTTTATGTCGGGAAGCTGGCTTTAGTATAATCCGGCATTGCCTTTATTATTTACAACACATGGAATTTTTGATGACCCTTAACAAGAATATGGACGTGCTAGTATCGGAACTATTTCTTGCACGTTTATTTATCCAAAATTTCTTCAACGGCTCGGCGCCAGTGAGGGTATGCTGCGAATGCTGCATTATACTAAAACCAGCCTTTCGACATAAGCTACTATTCCATACGAGTGGAGCACGTGCGAAATGCGGATTTTCCCAGTTGCAGTACAGCAGTAACTCGACACCTTCCTCACCAACCGCTCTGTCCTCTATGAGCTTCTTAATGTAACTGCAAATAAAAGATGAAAATTTGAGAAAAAATAC
>NW_023475709.1:0-3169 GCF_013731165.1 Rhagoletis pomonella
AACCAAACCCCCCCAACCGACGAGCTATGCCAGGGCACGCTAGCATGTCTGCTTGCCACTTCGCTTTGCAACAAACACACGGTTACACAACAATGGCGCCCAACGGAATAGCACAGCAATCTTTTAGTTTTCCAATTTTATTTTATTACTGTTTTGAATTATATTTCTCCGATCTTCTGAATTTTCACCTCCACTTTTCTACTCGTTTCTGTAACTTCTACCTTCTTGTTGACCTTTCGGACGGTGTTAGGGATCATGGCGGCAACATCACTCCGACCAGTGGAAGTGATTAAGTGTCACCATGAAAAATTCGGGGGTCGTACCTACTAACTCACAGGGTTCCTTCTACAGGCCCCAGAGTTATGTTTAAGTGGTACCTGGGAGTAGTAGTCGTACATTAGGGGGATATTTATTTTTTTGTGGAGACTGTTGTTTAAGCTACAAAGCAGGAGTTCGAGCAACGATCGCAATTGAGGAGTAGGAATGTTGCAGGGTTAAGGGAGAAGTGTTGCCACCGCGCACAGGGACTAGTCACTGAGTGGTGTAGGGCCACACTTCATCGTAAAGAGGGGAATTAGCTGACGTGACTGAGGACAGGTAACCATTGGACTGAACACTCCCACAATGACCTCGCCAAGGCACACCACACACACCAAAGTAACTTCAGATATACATATATTCGCTAGGCCAAGTCAAAAGCAATTCAGTTTCAACACACACATTTATTTACACATACATATGTACAAATAGTGTTTGAACGTACCAATAAAAGTCTCAAACGATTAGAAAAAAAAAAAAAAACTTGGGTTTGAATTTAAATTTTTCTTTCTACAACTCGTATTATTATTATTATGGCATTAAGATATTTTTACATATAAGCATATATTTTTATTTTCGTACTTTTTCATTACCTACTTATTATATACATACATACATACATTTTATTTTGAAAATTTTGAATTTTTTTTTTGCGAATATTGAATTTTATTTGAATTATTGAATTTTTCGTTGAATTATTTCCGGTATTTGAATTTTTATCTTATTTAATTTCATCAACGCGATTTCTCTTCCGGCGCTGATCGCGAGATTGTTTGATTGGATGAATGATTGAGTGAATGTCGGAAAATAATAGTGCGAAAAGGGTTACTGGTGGTTTGGGGCTGTTCAACACAGATAGGCCGGTCACGCGCGCCCTTGAAAATCAGGTAGTTGGCTCACTATTCAACCAAATTGATACAGGGATTCAGTATCCAGTGGACTTTGTTCCGACAGATTTCTTCAATAGGTGCGCGGCCCGCATTTTTGGCCAGATTGAAAGTGAGACTGAACGTGAAGCTAGTGTGTCCATTCTAGGAGATTTGTCGAGTCAGGGGGGTGAAAGTGGTAGTTTTTCACGAAAGTTAGAGGAATTGCTCCAAATATCCGAACCAAATCAACCAGGTGCAGAGGGGGGCGATGATCACGGGGTGAGTGGGCAGCCAGGAGACTCTCAAGATGGGGCTTCGAAGGCTCAGAGGAGTGAACCGACCTACACTGCGACAAGTGTCGAGCAACTGAGCCGTATGATGGCGATGATGGCGCAGCAAAACGACATGGTCGCGCAGTGTATAAACGAGGTCAGGAACATGAGAGCTAACGTAGTTAACCTCAGCGGCCGAGTAGCCGAAATGGAAACATCGGCAGCTCACGCACTGGGTCACCGCGCCGCTCGTGCATCGACGCCTGAAAATAGGGGACAACAAAACGGGGCCCGTCACCAGGAGGAGGAAAGTCGCGAGGAAAGTCAAGCGTCTGATAAGGTTCAAGACAAACACGAGCCACCGAAGAGAAAAAAGATTGACCTTGAAAAGTGGCACATCAAGTTTGATAGAACAGGGAAAGATATGACGGTCGAAAGTTTTTTGTTTCACATCGAGAAAATGCGGGAACAGCATCAAATCTCTCACTACCAGCTGTTTACTGATTTCCATTGTCTCGTGTCGGGCTCTGCGTTGAAGTGGTACTGGCAGGTACTAGAAGATCATGGCGATGACCTGAGCTTCGGGTATTTCGGTCTGAAGGCAGAACTGCTGGCCCAATTTAAAACCGCAGAGTTCGATTACGAGATAATCCGGGAAATCATGGAACAGCTGGCACAGGAGGGATTTGATGACTTCTACGGAGAAGCCTATAATTTAACGTTCAGGTTACGTACAAAGATCCCTGAAAAGGAGCTAGTAGGTATCATTAAGGGTAATTTGAAGCCATACCTAGCAAACTTGACGTTTGCCTCAAAAATGGACACATTATCGGAGCTAAAGGCGGAGTGCAGACGAGCAGAAAAAGTAATTAGGGAGAATCGAAGTAGGGCCAAAGGGATAAACGAACTGGAGTACTCAGATCTACATGGTCCAGGTAATCCGAAACCAGTTGAAGCGATGGACCATCGATTTAGGAGCAAGGTGACCAGTGGCCAACTGCCTCACAACAAGTTGCAAACCGTGACACAGTACAGCGTGCCTACGGCTGCAACGGCGGCTATCCCCAAACCTACCATTAATTCTTTTTGCCCATCGCTCTTTCACCTGATAATGTGCTTCTCGTGCGGGATGCCGGTTGACCATTTTGCGAAGGATCCTGCTGAGGCGAAGAAGGAGACGCGATGCAAATCAAGCTTCCATAACATGGTCTGTTTTTCATGCGGGGGCGACAACTCATTTTGTGTGTTCAAGCCCGGGAAGGGAAATGCAAATCTGGCCGAGATGGCCGGGACTCTCAGCCAGGAGAAAGAGCACCCGGGCACCCAGCAATAGAAATTTTGAAGAAAGAAGGAGATAGTGAATTTAAAGAGAATATAGGGTTAGGAAAAAAATGTGAATTTAAAAGCTTGCATGTTAGGAAACAGGAATACGAAGAAGCTAGGAAAAGGATATTTTGTGAAGCAATTATGGAAAAGAAAAGGAATAGGAATTTCAGGAAAATACAAAGGATGAGAGATAAGAAAAAATCATATAAAAGAATTTATAATAAGATAGTGTCCACTATTGTCACACTGAAGGCCGATAATAGATTTTTTGCACAAACGAAAATAGGAGGCATAGACACGTTAGCTTTGTTGGATTCAGGCGCAAATGCCGGCAAATTTCTAGAAGGAAAGAAGGAAGACATCATTCATATAAGCAACCAAAAT
>NW_023475710.1:0-3169 GCF_013731165.1 Rhagoletis pomonella
TCGCTGAAGTTCCCAGGAGTAAGGCGTTGCGTGATCTGCAGACTCAGAAGCCTCTCATCATTTCTTCTCAAAATAATGGAGAGGCTTCTGAGTCTGCAGATCACGCAACGCCTTACTCCTGGGAACTTCAGCGAGGCTCAGCATGCCTACCGTAAAGGTAGGTCGGTTGAAACAGCCCTGCACGAGGTTGTTGGGAGTATAGAGCAAGCACTGAATCACAAGGAATAGGCGCTGGCAGCCTTCCTGGACGTGGAGGGCGCCTTTAACAATGTTAATTTGGCATCCATACACTGCTCCATGGTGGCTGTAGGACTGGACCCATTGATCACTCTCTGGATCGACAATATGTTGAGCACCAGAAATATCAATGGCTCCTTGGGAACATCAGAAGTAAGGAAAACAGCCACACGGGGCACACCTCAAGGGGGGGGTGCTATCCCCCCTACTGTGGAACCTCGTGCTAAACGAATTCCTGCTTCGCACATCAAAAGCCGCTAAGGTCGTTGCTTATGCGGATGACTTAGTCATTCTGGTCGTGGGAAAATTCCTCTCCACGGTCAGCGAGATTCTACAATCTGCAATTAGCGATCTGTCAGGGTGGGCAGAACGAAACGGCCTAGGGGTCAATCCCACTAAAACCGAACTTGTTGTCTTCACCAAGCGATATAAAATAGACAATTTCCGACTTCCGTCCCTCAATGGAGCAAATCTCGAATTGTCAAAAGAAGCAAAGTTTTTGGGGGTTATTCTCGACTCTAAGCTTTCCTGGAAAAGGAACACCGAAGAGCGGAGAAAGAAGGCGCTCATTGCGCTCTACTCCTGCAAAGCTACTATTGGAAAAGACTGGGGTCTGCGACCGCAGATAATACATTGGATTTATACGGCGGTAGTCAGACCTATCCTCACCTATGGCGCGTTGGTATGGTGGCAGGCGGTTGACACCAAATCCCATCTACTCAACTTGCAAAAGGTGCAACGACAAGCATGCTTATACACAACGGGGGCGATTTATTCAACGCCCCAGGCATCTTTAGAGACCCTGCTGGATATTCCACCTATAGACCTATATGTTAAAAGTATCGCAGCTAAAAGCGCTCTACGACTCAGAGCGTCTAACAGGCTGCGAACAACTTGCAAAGGTCACGCCACAATCCTCGGGAGAGTGGGGGTGGAATACAGCCACTGTGACCATCAGGTCACGGAAATTGACTTCAATCGAAACTTCGATATCCATTTTCCTGACAGAAGTGACTGGGAATTTAATATTGCTCTCAGCGATGACGAAATACCCATCTTCACGGACGGCTCCAAAATGGATATCGGAACAGGATCTGGGGTGATCTCTCAGGAGTTATCTCTAAGGGAGTCGTATAGACTCCCAGACCACTGCAGTGTTTTTCAGACTGAGATATATGCAATCCATATGGCGGCAAGGTTGGTGGGCATGATGGACTTAGCTCCGTCTAAACTTGCCTCCGTTGTTGACAGTCAGGCGGCTATCAAAGCCTTAGTGTCGGCAACGACTAACTCGGTATGCGTTAAAGAATGCCGAAGATCCCTACAAGCTCTACAGCAATACATAATCAATCTCTGCTGGGTACCGGGACATTGTGGTGTCCCGGGAAATGAGGAAGCGGACGAATGTGCTAGGAATGGATCTGAGATGGGGCTCGGGGAAGCGACCCAAATCGTGAAACCCCCCCTGCGATTTCTGTCTTCAGAAGTCGAGAGACTGACCAGGGCAGCTACCAACAGTAGGTGGGTAAACCTTCACACCTGCAGGGTATCGCGATCACTCTGGCCACGGCTCGATGAACGAAGAACAAGGAGTCTGTTAAGGCTTTCAAAGTCAAACATCAGGCTTCTCACAGGAATACTAACGGGACACTGGACCATTGGCCACATGGCCGCCAGGTTCGGAGCCCCGCATAATGATTTCTGTAGAAGCTGCAGGGATGAGGAGGAGTTAGAATCCGTCCAGCACTTCCTTTGCGAGTGTCCAGCACTTCGAGGAAAACGCCTCAGGTTTCTTGGGGACCACTTCTTCGAGAATCTGGATATCTTGGGGAAAGCTCCTCTGGAAGGACTGCTAGGATTCGCCAGAAAATCAAAATGGTTCGAAGACATGTAGGGATAGGCTTGGGGGTAACCCCCATGGGCATCACAATGGGCCTCTGCGGCCTCCGAGTGAACTCTTTTTTTTCAGAGCTGCCCGTTTAACCTAAACCTAAGTCGAAACTATCCTAAGTTACAACTAAAGCTATTCATAGTCGCCTTAGTTTCGACTTTTCTGGCTAAGTACCAACTTAAAATTTAGTTTCGGTTGCAGCTGCAATTAAGTCGTAACTAGGAAGAAGTATTTTATTAAATTAAGGGAAAAAAAGGCGAAATATGTAAAAATTAAGTTGGCAGAGCGCGATTCTGATAATATTGAATGATCTCCAATTGAAATTTACAAAGAGCGATCCATTTGAATCGGAGGATGAATTAAATGCGTATTACAATTCGAATAAGGCTACATCACAATTTTATAATTGGAATGATTTACATACATAAATGCTCAAATAATAAGTCAATTTCAAGCTTGTTCTTTTAAAGCAAATTAGTGCATAACATTTAGATATGTTTTTGTATGTTTCACAGCATGCTTTCGATAAACATCGACTTCACATCATTGCGGTAGTTCTGGCTATTTCACACAATTAACAAGGTACTTATACCTTATTCTTTTGCA
Organism: Rhagoletis pomonella; assembly: GCF_013731165.1. Classification (NCBI taxonomy): domain Eukaryota; kingdom Metazoa; phylum Arthropoda; class Insecta; order Diptera; family Tephritidae; genus Rhagoletis; species Rhagoletis pomonella. The sequence continues at coordinate 2,735 of NW_023475710.1, forward strand.
TAAACATGCAATGAAAGTAAAAATTACATAAACGGATGATCAAACTTGACATTATTTAATAAAAATGTCATTTTTCCAAAATATCGTAAAGAAAAATCGATAAATTTTCACACTCGTTTTGCAATATCGTAAAACTAAGTTAAACCTACTTAGTAGAAGTCTGAAATGTGACTATGAATAGAAGTGAAGGTAATTCTCTAGGGTGGGGTAACAACCCCTAAAAAAGGTGCGGAAAAGTCGGGAGGGGTACCAAACGACGCGTTTCGGCCTCCCTAATAACAATCCGGAGGGGGGGAGTAATATTATTAACCATTTAAAAGTTATGAACAAAAAACTTTTGTTAAATTTCGTTGTTTTCTATGAGCAATTACACCAACAAAGATTCACAAAATCACCTGTTCTCACTTTTTAAACACTATTAAAATATATAATTTA
>NW_023475711.1:0-3169 GCF_013731165.1 Rhagoletis pomonella
ATTAGGGCGGTCCGTAAATTTAATTGTTTAGGGCGCCGGCCTAAACATGCCGGCCCCCTTGCGGCAAGCAAAGAAAAAAATTAGCGTAGTCCAGCCACCAAGCTTCATTGCTAACTTAAAACTAAGTAAATGCAAGTTTCACTTTCCGCACTCGTCGTACCTATAGTCTGAAAGAAAAAAATTCACAATAAAAAGTGTGGTTTAAAATTCACAGGCACTTGCGTATGTATTTCATATTCAATTCAAAAATTTCAATATAATGCAATTTCAAAACAAATGTAAAAAAAAGAAAATGTTAACATTCAGAATATAAAAAGGCTCAGCAAGCACCAGATAGTACCCATCCAAAGATTGTGTTCTGCGCTAGTAATGGGCCTAGAGTCCCAGCAGGAATGGCGCCCAGCATTAGCGCACACAAGGGGTGGGTTTTGGGGTTCAAAGCTAATAACCTCAAATACAATCTGTATCTTAAAGCTAAGAATCCAGCTCTCAAGGAAATTATAAGAAATATTTATTATAATTTCTGTTGCTTGAAAAAGCGCTTTGCTTTTGCTGTAAATTTTCATGAGGGAATAAATATACGAGCATTTTTTTTCTTGAGAGCTGCAAACTGATTTAAGAAATTTTGGTAGAAGAAAATTTCTTTTCCATTTCTCGTCCGTCGTTTTATATGAATTTTTCGTTTTTCTTGGGAGTTCAGTTAATTTTTTCGGTATTTGAAATATTAAAAAAATTTAGCAATCGTGAAAAATCACCATCTCTATCGAAAATCAGAGATCGAAAAAATGAACATAGAAGTGCAAAATTCATGGAATCAAAAAATTTTTTTTTACTGACTCTTTTTTAAAATTTTGTATTAGGTACTTTTGAAAGTTGACCGCATCTTGAATTTATAGAACTTTTTATTAAGCAAGTAGTTTTTAAGGAAAGAACACAGCCGACTTCAATTCTCATATTCAAATTTAGGGGTACCGTTAATTTCTTCATGATCCAATCATCGGAGTTCTAAAAAAAATTACGGGACGAACCTTGAGGTACTATCTTTCTAATAAAAAAAAGGATTATTGAAAACGGTTCACGTGGTCCAAAGTTATGTATTCCGGCGAGATGATAACCTCCCTTTTTTTTGAAGTCGGTTAAAAGCGTTTGAGTTCTGTTAATCTGTAAATAAAGTGCAGTTTATGAATTTTAAAACGTTTATTTATTTATTACATACTGTACATAAAACTTGCATAAATGTATATTAAAGAGGGTATGAAGCAAATTTTCAGTATTTTCCGGTGATATATCTTCAGAAATATAAAACCCCCCCCTAAAATATATTCCTGGGTGCGCCCCTGGCGCCCAGTAAAATCTTTGGGAATACCTCAGCACCAAGGACTAACTGAACTGGTGCTGCGATGTTAAAACGGGGATCCGCCAGTCTTAAATTGTTGTATGGAGCGGCCGTTGTGGCATCGAGGCTTGTTAGCGGGGTTCGTTGACGATAATTGCGTACGGCTACCGCGTGCACCGTCAATGTGGCGGAATTTCCGTGTTTTCCACGCATGTTGATGAAACATCCTCGCTGATGGTACATAGCCGTTAGGGTAAGTTTGAGGTCTCGCGCTAGTTCTTCCGCGATTATCGAAGTTGTAGCACATGCATCTATTAAGGCTCTTACCATATGCAAACGGCCTCCAGCTTCTATTCTTACTATAGCTGTCGGCGCAACTGCAGTAAGCTGACGGATTGGATTCATTGGTGCCTCTACCTGCCCAGAACGAAATCCGCTTCTTGCAGGGAGGTGGAATGCATAGGATTCCACTCTCCCGTTCTGACGCTGATGCCGTCGGCGGTTATTCCGACGTCGAGTTTGGCGATGCGATCTATTGTCTCGCGGTTGGAAAGCTAGCGTTTCCAATCCGCTTAGCTCGCGTAGCTCATATTTCAAGAGCTGTCGTCCGCCATTCTGGGGCTTTAATTCTTGCTCGCTAGTTAAATCCAAATGGAGTTCGTTGGACCCCATTTCGGCCGATTCCTCTGGGCGGAAAGCACTAGTTTCCGCTCCAGCTTGGAACACTTCCCCTTCTTCCAGGTCTGGGCGCAGCTGTTTCCGCTCCAGTCTCTGACGCTGTTAAAGATATCGCATCGCTGTCTACGTCTTCAGTAACAGCTCTCCTTGATGGACGACGATTGAAACGTGGTTTCTCGGCGTGCGACGTAATGTGCAGCAACGTATGATGTTGCTCTTCGCACCGCCGACATTTTCCCTCGTTCGTGCAGTGTGCTGCGCGGTGAGTTCCCGCCAAGCAATTAGTGCAGTACCGATGAATAAGTACTTCGCGTAGGCGATCTTCGGGGGCCTTTGCCCGGAAGACGGGGCAAAGCCGGAGGGGGTGCTTCATGCCGCAAAGTCGGCACGTCAGTGGATAGCCTCGAGTAGTTTCAGCTCGTTTGCGCATTAATGTGAAACGTGTCATTTTTCTGTAATATGAGTTTCCCCATTCGAATTAAAACTGGTAGAGGAAAAGAAATTGTAGAGTGGCGACCAATACATACGCATAAATTCTGGCCTATAGCAATCACAAAGTTGAATTTTCATATTAGTTACAATCTTTTAAGAAAAATGCACTAGTAGTGACTCCCCTTAAAGATTGATGAAGATATCGCGTGTGTGTAGCTCCCTTTAATGTTAGTTGCCCACAACGCGCAGGGTTGTATGAAGCCCTTGCATTACTGTTGGGCAATATAGCTAATGGCAATAATCAACTCGTGTACTATCACTGTTTTCTGCAAGGTCTAGAAGTAGTTCCGTGCATTTTGAGGAGTAAGATTCTCATTTTGGGATTTTTTTATTCTTTTATTTTTGAAGTGAAGTACGAAAATTTAGTAACTTTCTTAAGCCAGTATTCAGATGTTATTCCTTGAGCATATTTACTCCTCTCAAGAAATCCTTTGACTATATTTACGAACTTCCATGAAATATAATATAATATATATATCAATATAAAACAAAGTCAAAAAACAATTCGTGAATTTTGAAATTTCATGAATGAAACCCTTTGTTTTTTTTTTTTTTTTTTCACCACTTATATGTGTAAAATTATGTCTAATATTACCCAACGGTTTATATGCACACCCAATTTTTCTAATAGTCTTGCCAAAGTTTGCGCATACTTTATGCGAA
>NW_023475712.1:0-3169 GCF_013731165.1 Rhagoletis pomonella
AAACTCTAGAACTCTACCAAAAAATTTCCAGAGATAAGCAGTATGAAAAATTCGGTTTGTATGGGAGATGTCACACCCCTTTTTACTATAGCTAAAATTTTTCTCCAAGGGTATTACCTAGTGACGAATTCGCCCCTTGATATGGTCGTTACTTAAAGCTATTTATATTCGAAATTGCATGAAAATTGGAAAACAGCAATCTATAAGCTTATCCAGGCAAAAAGCTACCTATGTACCGAATTTTAAGCAAATCGGACCATAAATACGATTTCTTCGAACAGATCGGTCCCTGGTCCACTTCTCGGACAAAATGGATCATATATGCTAAAAAGCTACTTACGTACTAAATTTGAAGCAAATCGGACTATAATAAGATTTTTTAGAATAGACCGGTTCCTGGTCCACCTACCCGAAAAAAGTAAAATTTTTTTAGCCTAAAACATGGTGGTTACCGAAAGCATACAAAATTGTATACAAAATTTCATGAAAATCTGACCAGCCGTTCGCGAGATTACCTGTTACAAAAAAAAGGGACTTCTCTTTATATAATTAGTATAGATATAGATATGTGCAAAAATCGTATTTAATATGTATACATATTATTTTATTTGTGAAACTAAAGTTTTATGTTTGTTAATAACGGATGGTGTTGCCATTATTTATCTTCACCAACTGGACACGACGGGGCATTGATTCCACCAATTTTTTTTAGGATAGCCACATAAATTTTGTCCCATTCAACTAAAATGGAATTTTTCAGCTGCTTAAGGCTTTCGTATTGCCCATAGACCAGTTGCAAAACCGCCTAAATCGCCGTTGTGGCAAAAATGAGATTTGGTAACCCTGGACTACAGGCATCCAGATTTATGCATACAAATCTCAAAATCGTTATTAAAACATCAGATCTGTAAAATAATAGCTAGAGAAAATGCCGCTTATCAAGACAATGCCTTCAAAGAAAAACAGTTTTTTCGTTCTCCTGTAAAATTTGAGTGCCGTAAGATAGGCGGTTTTGCAAAACCATCGACGATATACTTCGGCGGAAAGAATTCCCCATAGATCCTCGATGGGATTGAGGTCCGGGCTTAGGGCCGGCCACTAGCGAAGCGACGCCAACGCCAACGCAACGCCAAAGTATGTAAACGAATGAAGTGAAGCACAAGAGTGAGGAAGTACAATTTTAAATATGCATGTATGTACATACCGATTTTTAAGTAAAATCTAAATACCTAAATACATACATATGTATGTATAAAAACTGATTTATACAAATTTTAATTAATTTTAATCTTTTAAGAAATTTTCTGATTTCAATCTATATCTATATATATAAAAATGGTGTGAAAAATGTATAGTAATTCATCAATTGAGAACGGTTGGACCGATTTGGCTTAAATTTTTTTTACTTGTTCGTAATTGCCAGGAGAAGGTTCTTACGAAAGAAAATTGTGGGAAACCCCTCCGGGAAAGTCGGAAAATTGGAAAAATCGAAAATTGATTTTTTGTATGGAATTTTGTGTGGAATTCCTTCGGAATGGCATTCGAATGTAAAAATAGAAAATTCCAAGTGGAAAACTCGGAAAAATCCGGAAGAACGCAAAAAATTTGAATTTTTTTCGACGAAAGCTAGGAAAATTTCGGATAATTCTCAAATTCATTGGGAGCTTGAATCAATTGGGAACAATTTTCTCCTATGTTTCATAACTGATTCGAATGGGTGCTGCTTTTTTGGAAACGTGTTTAGAAGAAGGAGTGCACAAAGTTTTAATTTTTCCGATAGTTGGCGCAGGGGTCGAGCTATGCTTAAAAAAAAGCAATTGGTTCGTTGGTAGCCTTTTGCTTAGATTATCATATAGGATTAATTTTTTACGTTAAGTGGGTCAGAGATCGAACTATTCGAAACAGTCTCATTAATGGTCCGATTTGCTTGCAATTTAGCACGTAGGTAGCTTATTGGCTGGGTTAACATATATGATATTTTTTCTCATAGGTGGACCAGAACCGATCAATTCCAAAAAATCTTCAATCGAATCGAGTCATGGTTTTACAGTTCGAAAGGTGTTTGAAGGCGCCGCAAACATGCGGGTATTGGCTATTTAACAATACTTATTACACAGGCCAACAAAAATGGAAAAAATTTGATGCAGCAAATGTTACGCTCTTTTTGACAGATTTTTTTGTGCTGATTACGAATCCGTAAGCAAAAAGTTACCATCAGCTCCATATTTTAAGAAAAAACGAGGTCAAATTGTCAAAAAATCGAGTTTTTTGCAATATTTGAGAAGCTATAGCAAAGAAACAAAGGGTGGTAGAACCTTCAACTTAGGCTTTGATTAAAGCAAGTTCCCGCACCTTTGCTTGATGTTCACTTGGGCTGGTTTCTCCAACTCAACTTAACTTATTTTAGCCACTTTTGGACTTAAGTCAAAAGTTAGCCTACGTTTTACACAGCTTATTCTTGACTGAATCGAGAAAATTGGCTTAACTAAGTTGAGTTGGAGTAACCAGCCCTTATAGTCATTTGTTGAACAGGAATAACTGATTTCGGGAAGTTTGAGTTCCTAGCGCAATTAAGCAAAGGCGATAGAACCTTCCACCTAGGCTTAAATTAAAGCTAGAACTACAGACTACCATCCCTGAAAGTACTATTCCTGCACCTTGCCCTAATGGTCACCTATACTCATTTACTTTTTAACGTCAAAAATGGTGTACAAATCAGTGTTAGCTGTTAAATAAATTACTATAGGTAACCTTAGGGTCAAGGTGCAGGAATGGCATTTTCAGGGATTGAAGTCAGAAGTCCAGGCCTTAATTTAAGCCTAAGTGGAAGGTTCTATGACCTTTTGTCTCATTGCTAGAGCTTCTCAAATATTGCAAAAAACTTTCACCACATTTTTCTCAAAATCTGGAGCTGATGGAAACATTATACTTACGTATTCTTAATCAGCAAAAAAAGCCTATTAAAACCAGCTTCAACATTTGCCGCATCAAAATCGGTGTTGCCCTGTGTTATTTTTTGGAATAGATCGGTCCCTGGTCCACTTCTCGGAAAAAATTGATCACATATGCTAGTACATGCTAAAAACCTATCTGCGCACCGAATTTTAAGCAAATCGGACCGTAAACTCTAGAACTCTACCAAAAAATTTCCAGAGATAAGCAGTATGAA
>NW_023475713.1:0-3169 GCF_013731165.1 Rhagoletis pomonella
TTTGTTATTAGAAAAGAAAATTTTTGATAGTTAAAAACCAACTAAGAAAATAAATTTTTAAATTGAATAATATATCATACGATATACTCGGTACAAGCAGGTGGGATGAATGGCGCAATAAACAGGTGAAGTAGTGAAACAGCTTTTTCGCTTTATTTTCTGACATTCGGATGTCTTATAGTTACATTTTGTAGGCATGTTTTCAAATAAGGCAGTGTCCAAATATTTCTTCTCACTGTAATATTACTTCACCTGGTATAATTCCACCATGGGTGGGGTGCATGCAATAACACCATACGCAATAATTCCCATTACTTGAGCATTAAGAAGCACTTTCAGAAGCCAGCTAGTGTAATTTTATTATTATATATTTTTTTTTTCTAAACGGTTATAATGACAGCAGTGCATAATTGCGAAAAATTGTATACTTACAAACACGTCCATTAACTTTTTCGTGTACTACTTTTGGTCAAATGTAACTGGGTGACTACCTACATACATAAGTTAAGATAAGAAATAACAAAATTTGCGTTATTGCCGTTTGTTTTATTTCAACCCACCTCCCCCCTCCCCCCCTCGTATTTTTGTATCCTTTCTGCCTCTTTTTCTTTGCGAAGTTTTTATAGTTGATCATAGGAAGACAGGAGGAGGAGGACAAGTCCTTCTTCTCTTGATGCTTCTATAGTGTTCGTTCGCGCCATTGCTTTTACTTTCACCCAAGGCCGAGTAGGAGTTTTCAACGTAGCGTCAGGCTCATACAGTTATTTCTCTACGTGCATCGGTTTATGCGGTATATAAAGAGGACGTGCGTCATGAGGGATTGGTAGAGCGTGATTTTTTACGTCGAGAGGTGCCTCTCCTTTTCAGTTGCCTGCACTTCCGATAATTTCGACAAATATGAATAACTTGGGAAAAAATATATGTAAACATTGCAAAAAAAATGTTAACCATATATGTATATATTGCATGAAACACTAAATTTTATGTAAGGCGCCTAATAAAAAGTTGTTTACGAACATTCACACTAAATAAGACAGTAATATCCATCCTTAAGTTTTATACTTTGTCTTTTGAATTATATTTACTTTTATTTTTTTCGTATATACATATTTTTGATCAAATATTTGAAGAAATAAAACATCCTTCTTGCATTACATACAAATGCATGCCCGAATTTTTGTATACCTTAACCGTTTTGACCATCTACAGACGGTCGAAATGTTTTTACACCTAGCGTACGTATTTTCAGAGGTAAATTGAAACTGAGTTTGAAACACTGCTCAGAGTTGCCTAATTACCAACATCTAAAATTATGGGTGATTTAAAATCATTATTTAAAAAAAAGCGGTTAGAGGGTTAAGGACTAACTAACAAAGTTAAAGCTAAAAAAATAAAATAGATTAAAGGGGCATTTTCAATTCCTATTCGTCCTTGTGAACCAAAAAAAAAGAATATTTCATTTGGTACCCGTAATTTTGTTTAACATTGCACTGAATTTTATCAAATAAGTTTTGGAATTAACCATATCTTTGACATTATAACGAGCCCTAACCTCCAAAGTCGGCCGCTATGATCTAGTGGTAAGCAGTTCGCGCTTCCACTCCGCAACGCCTGGGTTCAAGCCCTGGTCAAAGCAACATCGCAAAAAATATAGAAAAAAGGTTTTTTCTTAACAGCGGTCATCCCTCGGCAGGCAATGGCAAACCTCCGAGAGTTTCTACCATGAAAAACAGCTTCTCACAAAAATACAATCGCCGTTCGGACACTGTAGGTCCCTCGGCTTTGTGTGACAACATCAAGGCGCACGCCGCAAATCGGGAGAGAAGCCGGGCCAAACACTAACACAGGGGTTCTTAAACTTTCAAGATGATGGAGTCCTTAAGACATTTCACATTTCATTTGGCAATTCATCTCGTTCCTTGTAGAAAGTTGTATATAACCCTTTGGCTACAGCGGCCAACAACACATACCAGTTAGAAAAAAACAAGCTGTCAAGCGCAAGCTCAATGCTCTTATATAGGTATGGCTAATGTGATCAACTATTTCATAGCTCAAAGAAGTACAGGTTAGGTTAAGTTAAGTTAACGCCACGAGCCGATTAAGGAATTTCTAATGCGGCTAATTTCGATCCCTGAGAGCTCAGAGTTTGTTCAGAAGCGCGAGCCAAAATGCTTCCATATTAGCAACGCGAAGGTGTAAAAGAAATTGTGGAGATGATTCCACTTCATATTCCTCTTGACAGAAACGGATTAGCCGAAATTCATAGTCTAACCGCATGAATACCAATCGCACAATGGCATATCAGAACCCCCATAACTAGCCCTTGAGAGGTAATGTATGCAGAGAAACGCCCTCTTTTCCTTTTTTATGTCACAAAAGGACCCGGTTTCCCTTAGCCTAATAACAGTTCGCGCTGCGACAATTCTGTCTGCAATATCCGCCGGCGCCGTGTTGCACACATGTATGTCCTGCTCCAGTGTAGGTGTGGTTCCTAATGCTCCGTTAATTCCTGTTTTAAAAGTGTAGCCTTCTCTAGTGAGTTCCACCAGACAAGGGCTCCTTGAAACAATATAGGCTTAAATCTGGTTTCCTAGAGCTAATGAATTAATTTGAGCGAGAGACCCCACGTTTTACTGATAGCTCCCCTTTAGCAGTGCGAGGCAACCGACACCTTTCCTACCCCTTTCTCAATGTTAGGTTTTATATGACAGCCGCCGTTAATGGCCCACCTAGTTCAGGTAACCTTGAGCCAGATCAAAAACGGTGTATATAAATCGTCCCTTAACCAAGAGTTCCACATCATCTACATAGGCGATCACACGACAGCCTACTTTTTCCAGTCCCACTAGAAGGTCATTTACTACCGCAATCCAGAGCAGGGGAGAGAGAACACCACTTTGTGGAGTGCTCCTATTGACTCTGTCCTGAGTGCAGACGCTCCCCCACTACGCCGCGACAGCTCTGTCACGAAGTAAGCTTATTAGGTTGGTTTTAACCCCCAGATTATGAATATTCTTGACTATTGTCTCTCGAGTGACATTGTTGTAGGCCCCCTCGATATCCTCCAACTGCATAATCTTCATGCGTGAAGGCTTCCTCTGACCACTTTACCAATGTGTGCAGGACGGTATTAACCGACCTTTTCTTGCAATTAGCATATTGAGCCCTT
>NW_023475714.1:0-3169 GCF_013731165.1 Rhagoletis pomonella
TTATTTGTTTGAGGCAAAGTTCAGCCATTTCCTCCAGAAATACATTGTAATTATCTCTAGATGAAACTGGTACAACATCGGTGCCAATGATGTTCCATGAAATGTGTGGCAGATTTAAATCCCCCAAAACAATCATAGAATCGGATGCCGTAAGCATTGCATTTACGGTCTCAAGTAAAGAAACTAGCTTCATATATACTGATACGGCAGAATTAGGAGGGATGTAGCAAAGAGCTAAATAAATATAAGTCTTTCCAGCCTGTACACGTATACATTTAAATTCGGTATATTCAATGACAGGAAGACTAACTTCCTCGGATGGTATCGATGAATGCACCGCAAAAAGAACACCACCGCCGATTCTGCCCCCGCGGTCGCTCCTGTATATTTGATATTCATTTGGAAGAATTTCGGAATTAAAAATATGAGGTTTGAGCCATGTTTCGGTCAAGGAAATAATATTATAATTGCAGTCAAAACCTTTTAAATATAAGTCAGTTAATTTGGTATTCAAACCTCTAACGTTTTGATAGTAAATACTTAAATTAGACTTGCGAGTTAGTTTTTTGAATCCGAATTAAGATTAGAAATTTGAGCTACGTTATTATTACTTTTATTAGGTTGATACTCAAACTCGCGAACAAACGCCCCGGTCGGCCAAAATGAACTATTTTGTAGTGAATCAAAATCTTCGGAAGCTACATCAATTTTAAAAGATGAAATATCGCGATCGTATTTAAAATTAAATTTACCAATAAATACATCTTTAGTTCTAATTTTAGTCGATATGTATGACTTTATATCATCCGAAGAAGTATCTTTAGCAAATCTAGAGACAACGATTGATCTTCTCGGAGGAATTACAACCAACTTTTTGGTAATGATGTCTGATGTGCGGGGCTCCGAATTATTAGGGGGAACTAAGTTAGACAGTGCAGCTTGAGATGTTGATGGCAACACTGTTACATGCTCGATTATTCAACGAATAGTGTGTTTAAATTTCGGACTTTTTAGAGTGTAATATAGCTGCTGTGGTGTGCGTAAATTTACTACGAAAGTGTGTACAAGCTACAAAATACACATCTGCTGTTTCATTTCACGCGTAGAATTGTGTAAAGCCGCTAACAAAAAGGATTTTTACACACGAAAATGTGTAAACGAGAAAAATACATTTTCATAATGTAAATTCACTAACGAATTCTAAAAATAAACGAAAATATACTCGATTTATAGTCCCATTTTTAAGCAGATTTTTTAGAGTGTACCTGCGAAAATCCGAAGAAAATCCTTCAATTACTCATATCTTTAATAAGATAATCCTACGAAATTCTCTAAGAATTCAAAAAATACATATATTTCAGTAGTATATCGCTAGCTTAGAGTGAAAAGTTCCTAAGTCCCAATTCAAAAATTGTGCAGGAGAGGAAAACACTTCTAAAGCTTTTTTCTTTAAGTATTTTGCAAAACTTTGAATACAGCATTTTGTCCACTTAAAGCAAAGCAAAACTCCATACGAACCAGACGAATGCGATCTTTATTAAAAGATTTTGTACTATTTTCGACTTATCGAAATTTTGGAGTTTTTTTTGGACTTAGCAAATTTTCGTTTAATTGAATATAAACGAGAAAACATAAAACAAGGATCTTTATCCTTTTCAAAACGATGCATTTTTAACTTCTCTAGCCTCCTGTATCAAAATATGAGTTTTCATAAAAAGGGGACTTAGCAACTTTTCACTCTAAGCTAGCGATATTTATAAAGCAGTTTCATTCGAAATCTAGCTGTATACAAAGGTGGAAAGATAACTCACCAAGGCCTTATATAATAATAAATAAAACCAAAAAGTTTTTAATATACCCTGCTTTTATAAATGGATGGAAATGTAGAAAATACAATTCCTCATTCCTATAGAATTAGTTTCGATAACTTTTGATTTTGAAATTTTAGTAAAAGTCATTATAAACAATTTATGAGATTGAAAACGAAAAACGTGGAGCACATGCAATACAAAGCATTAGATTTAATTGACATTAGTCAAACTACATAACATAGACCTAAAATTTCTACAGCTAAAGTAAAAATTTGAGATCGATTTTAAGCGATCGTTATTCATATACCCACATACATACATATATTACTTTTCATCTCATAACTTGTTTATAATCACTTTTGCTAAAATTTCAAAATCAAAAGTTATCAAAACAAATAGGACTGAGAAATATTATTTTCTACTTTTTAGTCCATTTATAAAAGCGCGGTATATTAAAAAGTTTTTTTTTGTTTGATCTATTTTCTTCTTTTTAGTCTTGTCTGTATAAAATTTTGCAATAGTTATTAAAATAATTCAACAAAATTAATAGATTGGTGCTTACACATATCGTCGCCTGGGTAAAATATTGTCGTAAGCGCAATTTTGACGATTTTTAGTTATAGATGCAGTTATATATTTTGAAATAAGGACTTTCGATTGGTGTTATCAGTTTTCAGATATCTCCTTCAGTTTGCGAGATATTGACTACAATTTTTTCTATAATTTAGTAAAAATTTAGTTATTGATGCAGCCATATTAATCAATATCTTAAAAATGGCGTTCTCCCTTTTGGGATATCTCCTTTAGTTTCCGAGATATTGAGTAAAAAGTGTCGTTAATTTAGTAGAAATTTTAATCACATTTGTCGTATTTTACACAAAGTGGCTGCCAAATTGTGGACTAATGGCGCTTACGACAAAATTTTACTAAAGAAAATCCTTCATAAACTCAAAGCTAATTAACATTAGACATTAAAAATTAAATAATTTAAGAATTTTGTGAACTAGTAGCATTTTTAGAGACTTTGGAGAATGTCTATCTTCGCGTTTTTGAGAAATTGCATTCCAAACTTCAATCGCGATTTCCCACAACCTGCCGAAATCAACATACGACAATCTTTTACCCAGGCGACGATATTAACACGGCACTCCCAGCGTCCAAAAACACTTTAAAAGCACCTTAAAAGGCCTTCAAACGCATCAAAACGGCAACTGGAGTTTAAGTCAACCACTACTAGTTTCCCAACCTGATTCCCAACTGGACCCTGACTGGCCTCAGACTGATTACAAACTGTCTGCCTTCTAACTGGGCCCCAGTATCCCATGTGATTCCTAAGTCACTCCACCAAATTCACCCAC
>NW_023475715.1:0-3169 GCF_013731165.1 Rhagoletis pomonella
TTTTTTTTTGAAACTTAGCACTGATGCATATATTGCAAATGCATTGGGAAAGGGGGCGTGGCTCCTTCCATGCAAACTGAAGTTCTCATATAGCTTATGTCTGGAACTGCTTACGCTAACGTCCTGAAATTCTACACAGCTACATATGTTATCAATACCGTAGTTATGGCGAAAAGTGATAATTATTGGAAAGGCTGGATCGATATACATTTACGTAAGCGCGCAAGTATCACTCGATTGGGAACCATTTTCTCCTAGATTTATAAATCCCATTGAACTATTGTAACTTTGTCTTTAATTTTCAGTAAGGTAATATTTTTGTGAAAATTTTGAAGAATTTTTTTAAGTTTTTCAAAAAGAATGGAGCTTTGCTTTTACGAGTTTCGCTATAATCTGTCCTATCTACATACCTATTTGCATAAAATGATAGCCGTTTTCGTTGTTCGGAATAAACTCAAAAAACACTGAATAGAGTTCCGTCAGATTGTCGGAGGTTATCTTACATACATATATGGTCCAATTACATGCTACTATAGAACTCGATAGGTGGTGCTGGAGTAGAGTTATTTATAAAAATCGTATTTATTAACCGATTTCGTTCAAATTTTAAATGTGAGCTATGTACCTGTATGATGGAAAATTCTTTTGATAAAAATTTACCCGATTAGTGCCGCTGGAGTTAAGGTAGAAATTCATAACACGTATTCATTTTATGGTAAGCAATGGTTTTGCAGAAAATAAGCCCAATGGCTTATTTCTTTCTTTCTTTATTCTTTATTTAAAATTAGTACAATAAGACTTAGTCTTTTGAAGTACAACAGCAATATAAGTAACTAAACAGATTTAGAGGTAATATTAATACTATTAATGCTGGGAATAAAACAATAGATGTACAAACTAAAAATTATGGACTAGATAAAAACTTAAATATTAAGAATTTTCATCAACTAGACGAGAAATATGTATGGAGGGAACTTTTAAAGTTGCTTTTGTTGAATTTGGTTTTAACGGCATGAGGAATAGAATTCCAAATACGAATAGCGTTAATGAAAAACAGTCTGGCAGAGTTTTTAAAGTTGTATGAGGGCAGAATTAAGTCAGAAGAACGTTCCGACTTTGGAAAAATAAGTTTGTCATACAGATAACGTGGGGTTCTCATATGTATAAGTTTATAGAGGAAAATGCAGTTCCTGGCTTTTAGGTAGTCTGAGATGTCACATCCCAGCAAAGAAGACCTCTCAAGCGGATATATGGTCAAATTTCTGTAATCCATACACATACCGGGTAACATAATTAAATAGAACGTCAATTTTGTGAGCAGAATTAGAGTCAAGCTTACTATATACCAACTCAGAGTATGTAATTATCGGTAAGATTAATTGTAGGGCAAGTTTACGCCTAGTACTAACTGGAGTGAAAGATGCAGATTGCCTGAGGTATCTAAGGGTCCCATAAACTTTGTTTACAACAGAGTTAGTATGATCAATACAGCTAAGAGAGGAGTTGATGACAAATCCCAAGTTAGTAACTTTACTGACCAGCTTTAAAGAACAATTGTTTAAACTGAGAGCTGGAATGATATCATAATTAAATTTTCTCTTATGCACGGGTAAAACATATGATTTCTTTGGATTTAGGCAGAGTCCGTTTTGACTGGCCCAGCGGGAGATAGAGTCTATATCATTGTTTAAATTAGTAGCAACCGTATCTATGTCATCAAAGGAACCAGATAAATAAAGCTGAATATCATCAGCATACGCATGCATTGTTGCAAAGTTACACGTTAAGAAAATGTCATTTACAAAGATAGTAAATAGCAAAGGACCTAAGATAGATCCTTGGGGAACACCACATTTCAAGGACTTAATCTGCGAGGTTACAGACCCAATTTTCACTCGTTGAGACCGGCAATTTAAGTAGCTCTTCATGAGCGATAAAGCTGATTCACCAAAACCGAAATAAAATTCGAGCTTGGAGCAAAGCAATGAATGGTCAACTGAGTCAAATGCTTTTGAAAAATCAAGCAAACATAAAAGAGATAATTCTCCTTTGTCAAAAGAAAGTCTCAAGTCGTCCATAATTTTAATCATAGCAGTAGAGCATCCATGCCCCGCTCTGAACCCAGACTGAAGAGGAGACAAGAGATTATTTTCAGAAATGTGTGAGGAGATTTGTTCTGCCATCAGCGACTCAAACACTTTTGATAATGAGGGAAGAACACTAATAGGACGGAAATCACTGGGTGAACAAGCAGCCGAAATGTATAGAAACCCCGTGTGGTTGGTCTGCTTTGGACCTATGTTTAAGTTATACGAATTTAGTTTTCAGATGTTTAAATGAAACATGGGGTTAAGTTTTTCTGACGCCCTCATGCACGATCATGCGGTCTTGCATCTACCCTGAAATCAGTTCATAAATTTTACCACGAATTGTAAAAGTGGCGAATTAACAAGGAAAGATCACCGTAGGTATATCAACTGCTTCGTTTCACGATACTTAAGAGGAGATCACACTACTCATTTAGCAATGTACCGGAAAACTTTTCATCCTATGGGACAGCGAGGATTCTTGGCCTTCCTATAAAGAAAATGCACTTCTGTGCTCTTGAGTTTCCCTATAACAACTTTTATTGGCATACGTAAGATCATACAAAAAGATTACGCATGATTGGCAGAGATCTCACAGGTGAAAATAAGACCATCAGTAAAGCTCATGACACCAAAAGGGATTGGTATTCCATATGGTATCACAGCGTTACTACTATTTGCCTATGTGTGAGGAGGATACTGCGCCTTAGTGGTTTCAACTTAAATCAAAAACTTTGACTTTACAGACTAATTTTGTTTTTAAACGCTCTTTTGCATTGGCTAACGCAAAAGCTCTTATTAGGCGCCGCGAAGTTAGCGGGCATTGGCTAGTTCTTAATAAAATTTGAAATTCGTGAAAGTATATATAATATACTGAAATTTCGTGTAGTCTGTTGCATAACATAAACCAAATAAGTTAAAGTTTAATGGCCTTATTAATTAAAAATAAAGTAGGTTTAAAGAGCTTAATAAAATGACATTTTCTTACATTCTTCAGTTTATAAACCTTTTTATTTTTATATGAATAGGGCCATAAAACTTTAACTTATTTGGTTTATGTTATGCAACAGACTACACGAAAT
>NW_023475716.1:0-2163 GCF_013731165.1 Rhagoletis pomonella
TATTTTTCATTATTACTGTTGCTTGAAAAAGTGCTTTGCCATTGCTGCACATTTTCTTGAAGAAATAAATATACGGGCATCTTTTCTTGAGAGCTGCAAACTGATTTAAGAAATTTTGATAGAAGAAAATTTCTTTTCCATTTCTTGTGGTGTGGTGGACTTGGGAAATCGAATGCTTATTCAACTTTTTTGTTAAAAAATATCACCTTACCACAATATCTACATATGTACGCACAAAATAAGTGTCGTCATCATTACATTATTTTATAGACGTAGTCCTTCGATAATGCATATCGTCGTTTAAAGTGCAAAACCGCGTAACAACAAAATGCATTTCTGGTTAGTATATTTCAGGACGAAAGGATAAAGATTGAGCCAAGAGCTTGTGTGAGCAAATCCAATGTTTGGCAGAGAATGTCAGTTACGCGGTTTTGCAGAATGACGATACGCGGTTTTGTACTTTAAACGACGATATGTGTTATATGTATTAAATATTCTGTTAGTTTGCTCTAAAATACAGTACCGCTACAGAGTTTAAAACGGCAACTTTAAAAAATCCGAGATATAAATATTTACATCTGCATCGTCCAGACCGTTAAATATACATATTTACATGCAAATGAGATAATAAACAGAGGGATTCGTAAAACACCTACATATGTATGTATGTACATATGTAGTACAGTTAACAATAGGAGATCGAAATTTATTGGCCAGAATACTTTAAAGCATTTAAATGTTACTAAACATTCAATAATAAGGGAATTACACGTGAAACAGACAAACAAACCATCTTGATTCTTCCGATTTTAATTATAGGGAATTTACATGATTCAACTTTTACAGGTGATTAGTTGAATGAAAGTTGAAAAAAAAGTTGGCAGCTGGCCAACTTCATTGAAAGCGATTAGTTGAAAGGCCGTTTACACCAGGCGATTGTTGCTTTCAACTAAAATTTGCGTGAAAATCGCCTAATGCAAATTCTCTATAATATTCAAATAAGTTATTTGTACCTTTTATGTACAGGGTGCGCCATCTTTTACGCCTGTATGTAATGATAACTGTAGTCATTTTCTATTCGTTTCCGGATGCGGAAAATTGTACTAGACCGCACTGTCGGCAAAATTTACGTTTCTCTGCTGGCTATTATAAGTTTGGAAAAAGTGTTGGCATACGAGTATGAACTAGAGTTGGGACTTTTACTTCATTTCGATGATAAATTAACCTAGTTCAAGTCACTCAAGTGAACTAGTTCATTTAGTTCATTCTCGTTCAGTTTAGTTCACAATTTAAAATAGTGAATCTGAGAAATAAAACAACTAATTTTTTATAAAAAAAAAAAATATATTTTACATTACATTCAAAGATAACATAAATATTACCTTTCTTATAAGCAATTCACTTGAGACACATATACTAGATGTAGGCTTTGTAACAATTCAGTAAAGATAATTCCTTTAGGTACATACATACATATGTATGTAAGATACAGCGGTGGTAACGTAATTAGCAACCTATAACTTTTACAATATTCACAAATGAGTTTTCCACTTGCAAAGTACTCTATGTAAAATTTTTTCGATTTTTGGTTTTTGATGGTTAACGTACCATTATTTAAAGTAATTTCATGTCCACTAACAATACAGGGCAAAATTCATATATATTCTGAACAAATAGCATCAAATGTTAGCTACTCCAGCAAAAGTCACTATAATACTTACTGTATGTATATATGTATACACTTTCAAAAGTCGCTATAATATTTCTTGTACGTATTTATACAAGTTCAAAGGTCTCCATTTTCTGATGAACTTAGAAAACTACATGAAAACGTGTTAGTTTCGGTGCCTAGTCGAAGATGTCGTAAAAAATAAGCAGACCCATCTTCATGGAAGAGAGATCGCGAAAGGCTTAACAAAAAGCTAGCTGCCGCTGCATTTATTTGTAAGCGAGCGACAAAAAAAAACGCTCAGCTCGGGTAAAATTTCCTTTTAGCTACTTAAGCAACCCTGTTGGTGGCTTGTAAGAAACATGTGGTTAGTTTAACGGGATTTAGACACAAAACCAATTTAAATTAGTATTTATGCGAGGTATTTGCGTAACATACATATATAATAATAATAATAATAATAATAATAATAATAATAATAATAATAATAATAA
>NW_023475716.1:2173-3169 GCF_013731165.1 Rhagoletis pomonella
AATAATAATAATAATAATAATAATAATAATAATAATAATAATAATAAATTGGCGCTTACACATATGTTAGTGTTTGGCCGAGCTTCTCCTCCGATTTGTGGCGTGCGCCTTGATGTTGTCACACAAAGCGGGGGGACCTACAGTTTTACGCCGACTCCGAACGGCGATTGCATTTTTATGAGAAGCTGTTTTTCATGGCAGAAATACACTCGGAGGTTTGCCATTGCCTGCCGAGGTACGACCGCTGTTAAGAAAAAACCTTTTTCTATATTTTTTGTGATGTTGCTTTGACCAGGGCTTGAACCCTGGCGTTGCGAAGTGGAAGCGCGCACTGCTTACCACTACACCACAGCGGCCGATATATATACTTATTTGTAATATAAGTCACGTATATAAGGAAACAAAAAATTCACTCTCCACTTTCCCATTAAAGGCCTGTATGCAGCTCTCAAGAAAAGCAAAAACTCCACACAAAATGACGTGCAAGAAATCGCTTAGAAATTTTCTTGAGTCAAATTTCATTAAGGCAGTACGCGGTTTTCAAGAAATTTACTACGCTTTCTACTACGGTTTTCTAAAGTTTTTTTGTGAAAAAAGGGCACAAGGCAACCCAGGTTTGCAACAGAAATATACGCCCGTTCCATTATTTCTTGAGGAAAGAGTGAGGCAACAGGCTGTGAAGTATCAAAAATGTCAAAATTCCTTGGACTCACACAGGAAATAATGGCAAATTTTTCTTGACCGTTTTCTTGAGAGCTGCATACAGGCCTTAACAATTCCAAGAGAAAAAAAGAAAAAGTGGGCGTGGCTCGCCCCTTGTTCTTGATTTTGATTATATGAATTTTGTTTCGCTGAAAACAAAAAGGGGCGGTTCAAGGGGTGGTAAAAGTGGAATATTCAATATTTTCAAAAACCTATTTTTCGAAAATTATTGAAACAATTTGATAGGGTTTGAAAGGTAATTGAAATACCTATAATTAAGTATGTATATCTATA
>NW_023475717.1:0-2140 GCF_013731165.1 Rhagoletis pomonella
TGCGTTTTTTTTAAAAAAAAAGTTATCAAGCTCTTAAAAAATCACCCTTTACGTAGATATGTACATCGGGTTGGCTGAAATGCAAATACTTGAAAATGCTTTTAGAGAAAGTAGTTTAAGGAGTGAATCCAAAAACTGCCTTGTACATAAATTTATTAATGAAATTTTTACGAGAAGATAACTTACTTAGGCTAAATAAGACCTGAAGTCGTGGCAGGCGGAGCACTGAAAGATATTCAAAATCAGAGATTTCACAGAAAATTCGGTTCCAGTAGAATCATGGGGAATTTGCTGGGACTAGAAAAAGAGTCTTACTATATGATTCCTTCACGGTAATTCTATTAAATGTTTGAAGTGAAGTTTCCTAACAGCCGGGACTATTTAGATAAGAAAAATAAAGAATGAACGTTGATTCCAAATACATTCGGCTCACAAATGGATTGTGGTACAGGGCAGAAGCGTTCTTTGATGAGCAGAACGCTGCCTATTTCGCTTCATACAAGATTTTTCGACAGTTTATTTAGGGATAGGGCAATACAGTGAAAAAAGTTTTGTATGGGGGAAAAAATGTCATCGTAGAATACAGGGCACCACCACCTTTGTTTTTTTTTCTTTCAATTTTTTACTGTAACCAATACAGGATGCTGAATTACCTTGAAATACGTTACTCAATCCCTTTGAAACTGACAAAAATATTGCAGATATTTTTAAAAATGTGGTATCGCAACGACAACAGAACCTGTTAGTATATTTAAAGAGAGATGAAAAAATTGGAAAAATTGCCATTTCGCCTGTGCCAGTGAGTTGAGTGAGTGTTGAATCACAAAGGAATATTGGAGAGTACGTTTTAGATTTTTGAAAAGTTGCCTAAACCCCTGGTAATAGTAAATGAGCAACACAAAAACAGTGCATACAACGACGGTGAGCTGGCCAGCAAGATATCATGATCATCTGGCATTAACACCGTTACAAATTTTACTAAAATTTTCTTCAATGACTAATACAAGTCTGATAAATAAAACTTACTAAGATAACAAGAGTTGAATTTCTGATTTTATAATTAAATCACTGTCAAATTCATACGCTATTTTTAGTTTTTCAAAAAGGAATAATCAGACCGAATTTCAGTCCATATGTTATGCTGTAAACTAGTTATAAGAACTGTACAGCACTGAAATCTTAGTCTTTTTTAATTACTACTATGACAATAACTGTATCATACCTTGTGGGGTGAACTATTAAACTGTAATACACTTTTCCTTTTCTTAGAAAATTTTCAAAAAATAACCAGTTATAGTCAGTGGATATATAATTGTTTTCGGTGTTATTTAACTACGAATTGGTTTCATTTCGTCAGTACATTTTTCCAAACAATTTACGTAGAAGCTTGTAAATGTATAAGATAATTAAATTTTAAAATAATGTTACAATTTTTCTTATGAGTGGCTGAATATGTATATAATTGTCATGTACCCTTTAATTGAATTTCCCGTTTTCGCTTTGCTTTGCGTCATCCCATTTTTTGTTTAAAAAAAAAGAAACAAAATTAAATCGGTTCACATTTTTCGAGCTAAAATAGTTGGCATAGAGATATATACTTGAATTTATGCTACATATATCAGTATTTTTAGCCTATGGAGAGGGTGCTTTTGTAGTTGCTACTTTTATAGCATAAACTTCGCAACTTTACTCCAACGGTAATCCTAGTTACGCCAGTTCATAATCCCTTACAGTCAAAGGTATCCAGCGGCTGCAGCGATATTTAATCAAATCAAGTAAATTTACTCAACCGCTGCTGTGGCATCAATGCTACGCCATCATCGTTGGCGACAGCGAAACTGTAAGCAGAAATCACTTAAAAAATAAATAAAGCAAAGCATAGAACAAAAGCTTTGAATCAAATTACTGAGTCCTTGAAGCATTTACTTGTCGATGTAATATTATTAGGCTGCCAATTTGAACGTAAAAAATGCTCAGTGTACAAAGCTGCAGGAGAAGGTTTTTATGTTGTTATTGGATTTTTTATCACTGTTTGAAGCTTTAAGTTGTACATTTTTTGTAGAAGGTTGTAGATGAACATTGAAAGCCATAATAGATGAAGATGAAGATGAAGATGAAGATGAAGATGAAGATGAAGATG
>NW_023475717.1:2150-3169 GCF_013731165.1 Rhagoletis pomonella
ATGAAGATGAAGATGAAGATGAAGATGAAGATGAAGATGAAGATGAACACAGGAAAAAATGATCTCAATGAACATAATTTTAACTCCACTCACTTCATCAAAACTCTCACTTCCCTACGTAAGACCATCGCACGCGCTACGCTATTGACCATTGCATTTGTTGTCAAAAACCGCCGACTTTCCTTGTAACTCTACATTTTTCCGCCATAAATTAGCAGTTTGTGGAGCTTGCACTTCTACGTCTGCCATAAAAAAATGCAACCCCATAGAAAGCTTTACAAACATACAGCTCGACGGAAAGTGGGTTAGAAAGCCATAATATCAACGCAAAGAACCCACAAAAATGCAGCGAAATATGTCACAATGCAGAGAAGGAGGGATTGACTTGAGGCAATGAAATGACACGCAACACACATACATCCAATAGCAATTTGGTTAAGGTGGCAACACTCCCAGCTGATGAGTTTCTGCTAGTGCTGTAATTGTCATGTCATTTTTGCTATGAATGAGCCAAAAGAAAGAAAAACCGTGTACGCATAAGACGAGCAATTTTTTGAGCTGAGTAGCAGTTACAGTTTGTGTGCCAATATAACAGTAAATGTGTGTGCGCGCATGATCTTCAGTCCATCGCTTGTCACTGTGACGGTTGATGAATGAGGAAAATGCAAATAATAGCCGTGATACACCGCGATGGCTCAACTTTCTAAGTCACTTTTGTTGCTGTTCTAGTTTTTGTGCGGTTCATGCGGTCGTTAGCATATTTTGGAACCTAAAAAGATTGTGGCACGCGTTTTTAGATATATTCTTCCTAGGTGGGTGCATTGACATTGACAGGGCAAGAAGTGAAAAGAAATTTAAAAAAAAAATGTGGCTAAGGACTCTTTATGAAGAAAAAAATGTAATTTGTGTAATACAAAAACAAAATGTAAAAATTGAAGAAATTTCAGGCTAAAAAAAGGAATTAAACAATATTTTACATCCAAATTTTTGTTTAAGGTTTGTTCGCGTTTTTTGCCCAA
>NW_023475718.1:0-3168 GCF_013731165.1 Rhagoletis pomonella
TTGGCCTTTACATGAAAAAATCAGCTAAATGGCTATGTTTTTTCTTTATTTTTATTTATTTATTTATAATAATATTTATTATTTATTTATAATAATATCTATTTTTTCTCTTAAGAAATTTATTTAGTCAGAACATATGTAAATGAAAAAATTAATTTAAGTGAGTTATAGAAAAGAAACTAAAAAAAATTATTGTTTGAAGTCTTTTTTACTTTCAAGTCTGGGCAATTTCGCACGGCTCTCTAATGTCGTCGCCATAACAGCCTCTACATTTTCCGGTATAACCCGTTTGGAAACGCTAGCTAGCAATTGAACATGTCGTTCCGTTCCTTGTATGTGTGATGGAATTTTTGGATCATTAAACGGTGGATCATCTTGATTTAAATATTCTTTCAATGTATCGTACGGAATGCTTCGCGTGAATGGTGGTTCAAATACGATATTTATATCATTCAAATTGATCATTTCCGTATAACTTGTGCAATTAAAGTTTATATCTGGTTTTTTATAAACTCTAAGTTACATTGGCTCGTCAACATCGGTTCGATAGCGTAGAATTTTCTTGATGGCACAGTCGCGCTTTTCTTTGCTATCATCAAACAACATTGATAACAAGATATTTTCCGAATGCGCATAATATGAATTATCTTTAATTACTTGATTGACAATTTTGCGTAAACGAGGTTCTAGAAATCGTGACCAACCAATGAACTTGAAAAATAATGCACTGCCGTACACGACAGAGCTGTAATACTTGATATTGGCACATAACATTTAATTATAAATTCAACCAGAATTCTTAAATTTGCATCTGGATTTTCCGTTGTCACATATAATCGCAATAATCTAGCGGCCTTGGTGAGCCACCGAGAATGTACAATTTTCCCTGGTTTGATGTTAGCCGCCGCCGCTAGAAATTGCATGGGCCATGTCGTATAAGTACTTCGAATCGGTGGAAAATTAAATTTTTTCTGGAGCAGGGGGCATATTTTGCAACTCAATTTTCTGGAAGCCGTCCACCACCTGAAAATATATAATAATAAAATAATTAAAAATGGTTGACAATTATAATAAATGAGTGATAGCAATAACTTACCGGAAGAGTTTCACAAGTTTCGATTTGACGGCTCAGTTTTCCGGTTGCCGATCTTGGTCCAGTGCTGGTTGATTTATCCAAAGCTTCAAACAAATGCCGAAACGGAAGTTCGTTGAAGTGTAGAAGGCAAACGAACCAATGCAATGGTCTTTTTAACAGCAATTCGAATCGTCGTATAATTCCACCGTGTGGGCCAGTGTTTGTTGGCTCACCGTCAGTGCATATTCCAATTAATGCATCCAGTGATATATTTTTATCGTTGAAAAAACCATTTAATTTGGTTGTTTTGTATTCAGCGGTTTCATGTTCCAGTCTTACGTAACCAATCAATTCAGAATTGGGTTCTCTCAAAATAACAAGATGAGGTTCTTTTACCATCCTAGTATGATACTTCTCATCAATTTTATCTATCGTTAAAGTATCATCTTTTCTGCCATCGAATGAAAACGCTTACAAATTGGTATCATCTAACCGTTTGCGAAGCACTTCTTGTCTGCATTTCTCTTTTTCTCTGCGAACTTTCGATTTATCCATGATGAGAGGTTTCCCATGCTTATCTTTAATTTTAAAATCTTGCAAAAGAGCGGTTCCCAATGCTGATGCTACTCTGTCAGGCACACCAAATCTGTCACATACCAAGGCCAAGTTAAAACAATCGTATCTCTCTGTGTATTGTGAACTTGTGCTTCTATCCATATCTTCTTGAACCGGTGGCGGTGCGTATGTTGAATCATCGGGATCTTGGTATGTTGGCATTGATGACATAGACGTTGCTCCTTGCTCTTCAGTTTCCATCACAAATGCATCCATTGTTAGTCTTCTCTGATTATGTTGATCGTGCATGAACTCTTTGAGGCGTTCGGGAACCCAGCCGCATGCACATGGAGCTGCCTTCAAATCGCATTTACATGTTCCAATGTAAAAAATTGTTTCCAGAGATTTTACATACTCTGTAAATTGTTGGGTGTTGTTTCTTCTCTTGATTTGCTCTTGATACTTGTCAAGCAATTTATTCAATTTATTAATTACACTTTTTTCAGCATTATTTCCATACCAAGTTTTTCCCAAATTCCAATCAACTTATCTTGTACTTGAATAGTGAATGATTTATGGGAAAACTTTTTTTGTTCTGTTTTAGCACGTTCGCTTAAGTAAAAATAATATCTCAAGATATCCAGATGGGTTGGTAAACTAAGATCAGTTAAATCAGTAGACACACCAAAAACAGTAACATCATGCTTGGGTATATGACTCATTGGGTTTTCGATAGTTGTTGATGTAGTTGCTTCATCTTGCGGTGTAGATCCTCTACATCTCTGGATTCATTGTAAACTTTTTGATTTGGAATGGTCACTTCACTTATTATTTTTTTTGAAATATTTTTTTATCTGAAATTAGCACTTCACACTTTGAGTTCTTCACAACGACTTAATGCATTCACAAAAACTGTTGCGTTATATATGGTAATAAGAATGAAATGGTAATTTCAATTCTACCTGCTGTGTCTTGTGGTGGCTTAAAAAAAACAACACAAGCAATTTTACGATCTGCAATTGTGTCACAGTGATACCTTCATTGTTTAAAAGGGTTGCGGTGCATTCCAGTGATACCTTAATTGTTAAAATGGTTGCAGGAAACGCGCATTTCTTAAGAAGGTGCCTTAAAATACCCACAAAAAGGGTTGTAAAAACAACCTTCATTTCTTAAGTAGGTGCTATAAAAAAACTACACAAATAAGTTTACGACATGCAGCTGTGTCTTAAAAAACGCACACAAGCAATTTTCCGATTTGCAATTGTGTCACAGTGATACCTTCATTTTTTAAAACGGTTGAATAAAAAACCCACACAACTATGTTTACGACATGCAAATGCATCACAGTGATGCCTTGGTTTTAAATGGGTTGTAAAAACGCTAATTTCTAATAATTTTTTTTAATTTATTTTCTATTACTAAGTTAAATTCAATTTTTCATTTACATATGTTCTGACTAAATAAGTTTCTAAAGAGAAAAATAAACTCCAAAAAGAAAAAACATAGCCATTTAGCTGATTTTTTCATGTAAAGGCCAA
>NW_023475719.1:0-3168 GCF_013731165.1 Rhagoletis pomonella
AAAATAACGAATAAAATGCGGGACAAATGCAGGACACTTGGAAAAAATCAGTACATTTTCAGGTGTTTCAGGTTTGAAAAACTACGCAGGACCGACCTTTGAAAAACAGTACGGTCCTGCAAAAAACAGAACGGATGGTCACCGTAAGCATGGTGCATAGAAAGCATAAATAGCATGATTGTTGTTTCATGTGTTCAAACAGCGACAATATTAGCCAATCATTCTATTTATGCTATCTATGCACCATGCTAGACAGCATGCACTGGATCGTGAATACCCCTATAGTGTACTTACATGCATATGTGCATATGTATGTGTATGCACGGTTGTGGGAGGTGAATAGATCCTATGTTGGGTGTGCATATAATTATACTTAGGTAAAATAGCCGTGTGTGTAAAAGTGAGGTGCCCATCGCATGCAAGTGTACACCGAGAAAAAGGTTTATGTAGTTATTATTACGAAGATTTGGTTAACTGATCAAATGACATATACTACGTTTATACGCACAGAATAATGGACTTAATTGAAATCGCATTGGCACCGTACACATTTCGCTCTAGTGTTTATACTTACGGCTTTATATCGGCATCAAAGTAACCGTCTTCAAAAGTAAACAAAATCAGCTGCTTTCATTTGAAATTGTATAAGTTAACATAATGGAAAGTGATAAAAATCTAGTTTTATTCGGCATTATAAAATCGTGACAAAGAAAAAGAACGATTATTATTAATCAGCTTTTAAATACTGATGTGATTATTTGGAATTTGAGCGGAACAGCTGATCTCCAAATCGCTTCGAGTGAGAGCGGTGTTTATACACTCTTTCTAACCAGTGTTGCCGCGAAACATTTTTAGTGGTAGCTAAATTGCAGATAAAAAAGGGCTAAAAAAGAGCTAAAAATCGTCATTGTGGCTAAAAATGGTAGCTAAATTTTTTTACCTACATCTTATATATAAAAATAAGTGCACGTTTTTGGTGTGACCTCATAACTTGAAAACAGCTTGACCGAATTCAACCAAATTTATGTGGCATATTCGATTTATCATGCAGATGGTTTATGCGAAGTTTTCCCGAATTCGGAAGAGAGGGCGTGGCACCACCCATACTAACTAGAATATAAAAATAAGTGAACGTTTTTGGTGTGACAATATAACTTAAGAACGGCTTCACCGAATTCAACCAAATTTATGCGGCATATTCGGGCCATCATGCAGATATTTTATGTGGAGTTTTCCCAAATTTGGAAAAGGGGCGTGGCATATGTATGTATCTCATGTATACAAATAAGTACACGTTTTTGGTGTGAGCTTATAACTTGAGAACGGCTTCACCGAATTCAACCAAATTTATACGGCATATTCAGGCTATCATGCAGATGGTTTATGTGAAGTTTTCCCGAATTCGTAAAAATGGGTGTGGCACCTTCCATACTAACTAAAATTCTTTTGTTGTATATCTCTTGAAATATTTGTGGTAGAGTAATGGAAGTTGGTATAGAGGTATAACAAATAATTCCATACTCATGGATAAAAATGGGCAGTATTGGAAAAGAGGGCGTGGCACCTCACATCTTATATATAAAGAATAAGTGCAAGATTTCAACCAAATTTATACGGCATAGTCGGGCTATTATGCAGATGGTTTGTGTGAATTGGTAGCTATACGTGGCCTGTTCAAGAGTTGGCATTCAAAATGGTTTATTTATTCATACCCAAGATGGAAAAACAAAAAATGTTGTATATCCAAATCTGTTGGATTAAGTTTTAAAATAAAGAATCAAAAATTTTGAAATAAAACAAATGATAAATTTTCATATAGAAAAATTCCAGGACTTTTCATTCGTTTTTCAATATTTGGTGTAGAGAAGCACACCGGGGTACTGCTAGTATAAATATGTAAGTATACACGCAAACATTTTCTATAATTACTGGTATAGAAAAACAATGAACTCTGAAAAGAATTACTATTTTATTCAACAAAAGAACTTTTTGTGTAACACAGAAAGCATATTAAGGACCACCAACTTACCTATTTTAAAGTATAGTTAAATCATTAACGGATAAGATAACGGCCCAGAAACGTAAGGAACATACATAGAAATATGTTTACTTGCCTTAAAGGAAAGGCGTTCGCTTTATGAGCGAAGAGTTAAATTCATGAAAATCATAAAAAAAATTTGAATGTCAATGATGAATAAATTTTGAAAAGGGCTAAAAAAAGGGCTAGGGGCAATTTCAAATTTTTGTGGCCAAAAAAAGAATTTGGTAGCCAAATTTAGCCACCAAAGGGCTAAAACGGCAACACTGTTTCTAACTGTCTGGAGAAATAAACTACCGATTTGAAATGGAGTGTGAGCCAAAACACTTCGCTGTTTCAAAGCGAATTGAAATTCAGTTTATGCATATGTTTTGAATCGCGGCGAAATGAATTAAAGCGACTTATGCATGCGTATAAACGTAGTAATAGTAAGATATGGCGAAATTATTATTCAGTTGGTGAAATTCTACATTACTTCAGACTTTTAGTTGGGACAAATGGACATTTGAATACCAAACCACTATATTAAGTGGCCCGTGTTGTTTGTTGAATCAACTCCTGTTGAGGAAAAATATATAGCGCTTTGGTTGAGACAAGTTTTCAATTAGCTTTGTGTACTTGTTGGGGACATGAGTCAGGTAATAGTTTGATATAAAACTTAGTCTAATGGTTGCTGTTTTTATTAAAGCGTTCATTTTTTAATGTAACTTAAACTAATATTAAACATAAAAATGCATATGTACATACAAAATTGCACTGGATCGCAAATTTTAGTTTGGTTTTTATTCTCCAAACGCCACTATCTAATTTCCATATAGAATTGCTCTGTGATTAAGAAAATCGAGTTAATTTTTTTCTATGGATACGTTTTCGAGATATATGCAATTTACAGTTATTCGGCTTTAAAAAAAAATGGTTCCACTTAATCACGGTTATTTTACGAACCAATTTAACAATCTTAAAATAAGATACGTCAAATCAAAGCAAATAAAATTCTCCATAAACCATATATACATCACTTTCCGATAGGACTTACAGTTTCTGACAAATTAATTAACCATTCCAGTTTTTTTTTTTTTAATGAAAAAATCAAACTTTAACAGAAGAAAAATTTAAAAAATAACGGGTTC
>NW_023475720.1:0-3168 GCF_013731165.1 Rhagoletis pomonella
ATTCCTTAAATGCTTTGACGAAATTTGACCCATTATCAGTAACGGTTACAACAATTTTATTTAGTGTGAGACCGTAAGTAGTATGAATTTCAATTATTGCATCGTGTATACGGTCGAGTGTGTGTGATCCGAAAAATCTCTTACATGCCAAAGCAATAGATTTTCTTTGGAGAGAGTCATCTAGCCAATGACATGTATAGCCAAAAAAACTTCTGTGCTTAGTTGACCACACATTTGCTGTAGTGCAAACAAATTCACAATCACCCAATTCCATTTTAGACTTGTCAATCATGGATGTGTATGTGGTATTTACTAATGATGTTGCTGTTGGTCTACTCATTAATTTTAATTTTGGATTTGCACACAATCAACTTCTTAAAAGATTTTTTCTCCACAGCAGATACTGGTAACATAAGATCCGCAATATAGGAAATAGTTAATTTATTGAAAACATCTTGTTTGCTGCCGTTTGCTTGTGGTGTCTCTAATTTTGTTTCTTTATATTCTTTTAAAACTTCTACATGTTTTAATCGTAAGTGACGAATGAAGTTCGAAGTTATTTGCGTCGAACCTTGCAGCTGCTTTTTACATATGCGGCATTCAGCTACCACCCCATTTCTTTTGCGGTGAAAGTCAGTTTTGTTCAACTACATGAAACTATTCATTAGAATAAACAGTTACTATTAAAACAGCAATTATTAAAAAATTCTCTGCGGAAACTACTCAGTCAAATAAGATAGGAAATATCAAAATAAATTTCTTACTACCGTTTAGAAAAGCATCTGAAAAGCAAGGTGTGAAACCGATCAAAATAACGTTCCGGTTTCGGTTTTGAAAAATGAATCGGTTTTAATCGGTTACGGTTACGGTTTCGGTTCCACTCCTTGCTTAAAAGTCAGTTTTATTCTTTCTAAGTGCCTTTTTTCGTCCATCAAAATGTTTGCAAAAATAACTTAAGCCATATTGACTGACTAGTTGAGTTTTTAAGAGTTTTTTTATAACCTACATGCTTAATAACTTTAAAGTATTTAAATATTGTATTGCTTAAAGTGGCGATATCCACGGCTTCTGCAGAATTGCCACTCGTTGTTAAACCGGTTGAAGATGGCTCGTTACTTGTTTTTGATCTCTTACTAGTAGAAGCCTGGTCGAGCAACAAACATCTCTTTCTCCTGTTTTTGCCACTTTCAGCCTGTTCGCAAATAATCAAAAATAATAATTTAGGAAAAATGATCGACGGTCTAAAGTCCACTAAAATTTCCAAATACATACATATGTATATGAAGGGGGAGTGCTACTGCCATAAGGAGTACATAGAAACATTTTTTATTACTATCGATATCGATTGGTGAAAAGATTTTTTTTGCATTTGTAACGTAGCATATCCGCTACGATACAATAACATACAGCCTCGTACATACATACAATATTGTACATACATACTGCACCGCACATACATACAATAGTGTACATACATACTCCACCGGACATGTAAATACAGACATACATACAGCGACGTACATGCACACACCATTGTACATATACACTACACCAAGTGAAGCACTGCTAGCAGCACACCAGCAGCATGTCCGAATAACTCACCAACCTCTTCGCTCACCACACTGCATAAATCGGGACGGCACACGACGAATTCTCAACAAGCATGCAGCGCATCAGGTATAAAAGGCTTAACAAGGGCGCAGTCAGGTCAGTCTTGCTAGGTGAGTAGCTGACTTGACTGGTCGATGAGCTAGTGGTGTGCTTGCGCACTAATGTTTTGCCGGCCAGCCAAGCCAAGCTCGGCGTAACCAATCGGTCGATCAGCTGGTTTGCCTGCGGGCGCACCAATGTGTCACCGACTGGCCAAGCCAAAACCAAGTACGACTCAACCCGCCGGCAGACCAGGATTGCACGCCTTTTAGGCATCCTAATTGGTCGCCGGCTAGTTGAGCCTCCGACACTGCCGACCCGTTCCAGCCCCTACTTTTGTAGAGAGCGACTAGGGGAATGGCAGTGCCTGGAGTCAGTCTTGCTAGGTCGTTTCGCTCCACCGGTTGCCGAGGGCCAGTTGCTGTTAGAAGTCACCCGCTGCCGCATATCATCCGTCGTAGCGCTCCCACCGTTGCTCCGCTGTTGTTGAGAGTCACCCGCTGTGCCGCCGCCGTTGCTCCGCTGCTGCCGAGAGTCACCCGCTGTGCCGCCGCCGCTGCCCAACCGTTGCTCAACAGTTGTTGAGAATCACCCACCGTGCTGCTAGCGCTCCCACCGTTGCTCCGCTGTTGCCGAGAGTCACCCGCTGTGCCGCCGCCGCTGCCCAACCGTTGCTCAACAGTTGTTGAGAATCACCCGCCGTACTGCTAGCGCTCCCACCGTTGCTCCGCTGTTGCCGAGAGCCACCCGCTGTGCCGCCGCCGCTGCCCAACCGTTGCACAACAGTTGTTGAGAATCACCTGCCGTGAGTTCAGGACAATTGAAGAGCTGATGGAGCTCACCGATGAATTTGAGCTCCTGAAGAGCGAAGAAGCCAGACAAAATAGACAGACGGCACACAGCCTACTCCCCCTGGACGAAGGTTACAGTAGAGAGAAATCCTGCTGGCGATGCAAAGCACACGGACACCGCCGCTTCCAATGCCGAGGAGTTAAGAAACTATTCTGCATAAAAGCGAAATGAATTTTGTTTTCTCCTTGCTTCGCAGAGCAAGTTACAATATATATATATATATGTATTTATGTATGTATATAAAGGAGTTAGCGCATCGACTAAGCTGACTACGTTGACTGCGATGCTTGCATTTGTTTCGCTGTCGGAGGTGGCTGCGTAACCAAACATATACAATTTTTATCTATATCTATAAGTTCTAAAATGCATTCAAAATCTGCATATATAACGAATTGTACCTCTAATTGATTTTAAAAATTCTTAAATTTTAATACCTTTTAATTTTCTGAAGGTACTTCGGTTATAATTTGATTACACTCCTCTCGATGATGTTTTAACGCATCTTCATTGTGAAAATGTGATAGACATATGTTGCATATATACACTCGATTTCGGCGTCGTGTCAGTTGACTGTTCAGTAATCTATAATTATATAAAAAATCTTTTTTATTTTAAAAACATGTGTTTTATCCAGACATAGTGCAAATTTGAAATGTCTTCCAATAG